>NC_050575.1:358563697-358679708 GCF_011100635.1 Trichosurus vulpecula
TATCTTTGCCCATCTGATGGATAGAAAATGGAACCTTAGAGTTGTTTTAATTTGTACTTTTCTTATTAGTGATTTGGAACATTTTTATATGGTTATTTATAGCTTGCATTACTTTTTTTCTTGAAAACTGCCATTTTGTATCTGTTGACCACTTATCTATTGGTGAATGGCTTTTGTTTATATATATATAATATGAATACATACATTTATATATATGTATATATATGTATATATATGTGTATATATATATATATATATACATACATACATATTCCCTAAATATCTTGGAAATCTGACATTCATCAGAGATATTTACTGCAAAGAATTTTTCCAATTAACTATTTAACTGTATTTCTTCTAATTCTATTAATTTTGTTTGCAATCCCCCCCAATTTTATCTAATTAAAACTGTCCATTTTATCTTTTGTGATTATCTGTGTCCCTTGTGTTTGGTTAAGAGCTTTGTGCCATCCATAGTTATGAAATGTATCTCTTCTTTTCTGTATTTTTAATAATGACATGACCTTTTAACTTTAGATCATGCATTCACAGTCCCATGATGAGTAAAACTTGAGGATCACTTGAAGCATGTAAACATGCAGCCTTATTTCATAAATTACATAGCTTTAACCTTTTAACATTTTTCCTAATTTTGTTTAACAAAAATCTGGGAAAGGTTGGAAGCAACTCTAAGTGATTAACTCAAATAAAAGGCAATACACACCATTCTGTTTTTTTAAAAAAGATTTTAGGCTGATAATTTCAGAAGTTTTTTTTTTTAAAGATATTTAAATATACCGCAGAGTAAATCATGTTCCTGATTGGTTCTGTATTGATCTGTAGTTTTATTTATCTTTCCCAGGTTTATCTTTGAGGACTATATTTATCTTATAGAAGGGATTTGAGAAGATATATTCCATATTTTTTGCAGTTGGAGTTAATTGCTCTTTGAACATTTGATTGAATACACATTTTTTTCTTGGAATTTATTTATTCTTTTTTCAGTTTCCTTCTTTTGAGTTCTTTATTTCTTGTTCTATTCAAAAAATTAGCACAGTGCTTGTAACTCATTTAATAAATACATATTAGTTAATTATTTATCTGGATATTTTATATTTTTGAAGGAATCTATTTCATTTACTAGTTTTGTTTGAATATAATTGGCTAAAATAATCCCTTATACTTTCTTCTATTTCTTCTTTATTTGTTGCAAATTCTCCTTTCAGAAAATAACTTCTAATTTTATTTATCAATTTAATACCTTTTTTGTTTTTAAGTTTATCTCTTTTATTTTTAGAAATTCTTTTTCGTGCATATTTATCTTTTTAAAAATGTGTAGCTTTTCTGCTTTTTTTTGGTTGCATGCCCAGTTCATTGATTTTTTCTTTCTTTTGTTGATGAAAATATGCTTTTCCCCAATGATTTGCTTTGGCTGTATTTCAAATGTTATGGCATATTTTTTCATTATGAAATTATGTATTGTTTCTATAATTTTTTCTTTGATTCACATAGTCTTTAGGATTATATTATTTGGTATCCTTTATTCAAATGCCCTTTATTGATCATAATTTTTGTTGCACTGTGGTCAGTAAATATGTTTAATAAATATTTCTGCTTTTCCACATATGGTCATGAGCTAGTTATGGTCATTTTTTTGGCAAAGATACAACTAAGAAATATCTATAAATTCTCGTTTAGTGACTGCCAGAGAGATCTCACATCCAATTTTTCTAAAATTCTGTTTGGGCCTTGTTTATTGTTCTAATGTTTGTTGGGTATTTCTAATATTCCATAATTTAAAGCATTTCTAATATTTAGTTTTGCTGCATCTCTGTAGTTCAGTTACTTAGATGCACTGGCATCTGGTACAT
The DNA here is from genome assembly GCF_011100635.1 of Trichosurus vulpecula. Taxonomy (NCBI): domain Eukaryota; kingdom Metazoa; phylum Chordata; class Mammalia; order Diprotodontia; family Phalangeridae; genus Trichosurus; species Trichosurus vulpecula. The sequence continues at coordinate 358,565,569 of NC_050575.1, forward strand.
TTGCATTTAGTTCAGATAGATAGATAGATACAGATATTATTTTGTTATCTATGGTACTTTTAATTATAATATAGTTACCCTGCACACATTTCTTTTTGCCATATCTGTTTTTTACCATGACTTTGTCTATGATCATGGTTACTGTTTATGCCTGGATGAATTCACCTAAAGCATAATAAATTCTGCTCTAGCCCCTCATTTGTACTACAAATGATTCCTAATATTTCAGGTTTGTTTCTTATAAAGAACATATTGATGAATTCTGCTTTCTGATACATTCTGCTGTCCATTTCCATTTTATGAGTGCATTTATCCCATTCTTGTTCAGTGTTGTGATAGTTAATTGTATTTTTCCTTCCATCATTACTTCTTATACATTTTCCCTCTTTTTTTTCTCTTTTCTGTATTTACAAACAAGAAGTGAGTGGAGAAGGAATCTCTTTGACATTAATCATCTATAATGGAAATGTTCTGACTCCACTTCTTTGCCCTGATTCCCCCTAGTCCAGGTCCTCATCATGGATTCTTGTACTTTTCTACCTTGAATAAAATCTTTACAATCCACACTGAAACTGAAATTTTATTTATTCTCATTTCCAGCCTAAGCATTGGTCCCTTCTTCTGTTGCAGCTGTAAAAGTGGACTGGATGTGGGTGACATGCTAGTCTGAGCCCTGTGGAGCATTCCTGGCATGACCCTGCCACTAGTTAGTAGTTTGACCTGTCTCTTGGTGTGGCTTTGATAGAAATAAAAAACAAAAAAAGCAACAATTGCTTCATGGTCCTTTGAAAGGCCCAGAAACATTGGTTTCTTTCCCTTGAAGGGAAGCCTTGTGCCTTATGCTAAATTGACTACGACTTTCCTGCTTTGGCTTTGAAAGCCCCAAGGCTGGTCCTGGCCAGCTCCCTGAACCTATTAAGGACTGGCTCTGTCCCTACATGCTTGTTCTAACAGTCTGCACCCAAGATCCTAATAGCATCCAGGCCTGGTTTATTAGAGTTTGATTTGGCCTCCACTCCCCTTGGCATATGTCCCCTGTGAATATGCGTAGACTTCTGGCCACTTTCTTATACAGTTCCTGATTGGCTGGAGGGGCTTATAAGTCTTTCTCTTTATTCTCCTTGATTATGGTTTATCTGATTCTCAGATCTATTAGTCCAGTCCTTACCTGTCTCTTCTCCATGAGTCTTGCATCCCCAGCTATCTAGTGGACATCTCAAACTGACTTGTCTCATAGACATCTTAAACTCCACATGTCCAAAACTCACCTCGTTATCTTTTCCCCCCAAACCCTCCCCTATTCCTAACTTCCCCACTATGGTCAAGGGCACCAGCATCCTTCTAACTCCCTAGGCATACTGCCTCGGTGTCATCCCCGCTCCTCACTCTGTCCCACCCCACAGATCTGATCTGTTCCCAAATGCTGCCTATTCCATCTTCACCATATCTCTCATGTATGATGCCTCCTTCTCTCCTCTGCCACTGTCACCACCCTGGTGCAGACCCTCGTCACCTCTGCCTGTATTACTGGAGTAACCTTCTGGGGTCTTCTCTCCTCGAATCTCTCCCCTCTCCAGTCTTTCCTCCACTCACCTGTCAAGGTGATTTCTATAGAGTTCAAATTTGAACATGTCAGCCTTCCCTTCCCATTTAATAAACTCTGTTGTTTGCTTGTGTCATTGGGTCTGAATCTTTGTGACCCTGTGGACCATGCTGTCCATGGAGTTTTTTTTTTTTTTTTTGGCAAAAATACTGGAGTGTTTTGCCATTTTCTTCTCCAGTGTATTGGATCCAACAGAGGTTCAGTGACTTGACCAGGGTCACACAGCTAGTAAGTATCTGAGGCCAGATTTGAATTCATATCTTCCTGACTTCAGGTCCAGTGTTCTATCCGCTGAGCCACCTAGATTATCCTCTAATAATATCCTCCCTTTTACCCCTAGGATCAAGTATAAACCATCCATAACCCAGCCTTTCCTACTTTTCCAATCTTTCTCATACCTTACCCCCTTCCTCATACTCTGTCATCCAGTGACTCTGGTCTTTTCATTGCTCTTCCCAAAATACTCCATTTCCTAACTAGATAGTTATCTGCAATGCTTTCCCTTATTATCTCTTCCTCCTGGCTTCTTTCAGATCTTAGCCAAAGTCCTCCTTCTGCAGAAAGCCTTTCCTAGTCCTGCTTAATGTTAGCACCTTCCCTGGGAGATTATTTCCAATTTATCCTGTGTTTATCTTCTTTGCAAATAGCTGCCTGATTGTTGTCTCCCCCATTAGACTGAGAGCATCTGGAGAGCAGGGGCTGGTTTTTGCTTTTCTTTGTATCCCTAGTGCATACAGCAGGTGCTTAATAAATGATTGTTGTCATATAGCAGGCACTGAAAAAAATGATGGTTGACTTGATTTGGTTATCTTATGTGTCTTTGTTGGGTGTTATGGGAGACTGGGGCTCTCCTAAGGCCTTTCATTTTGTCCTCTTTTTAATTTTTTAAATATTATTTAATATTTTTAGTTTTCAACATTGATTTCCACAAAATTTTGAGTTACAAATTTTCTCCCCATTTCTACCCTCCCCCCACTCCAAGATGGCATATATTCTGATTGCCCCTTTCCCTAGTCTGCCCTTCCTTCTGTCACCCCACTCTCCCGCCCACTTTATCCCTTTATCCCCTTCCCCCTTACTTTCTTGTAGGGCAAGATAGATTTTTATTCCCCATTGTTTGTATATCTTATTTCCCGGTTACATGTGAAAACAACTTTTTTTGAGCATTTGTTTTTAGAACTTTGAGTTCCAAATTCTCTCCCTTCTTCCCTCCCCATCCACCTTCCTTGAGAGGGCAAGCAATTCAACATAGGCCACACATGTATCATTATGCAAAATACTTCCATAACAGTCATGTTGTGAAAGACTAACTATATTTCCCTCCATCCTATCCTGTCTCCCTTTATTCAATTTTCTTCCTTGACTCTGTCCCTTTTCAAAACTGTTTGCTTTTGATTTCCTCCTTCCCGTATCTGCCCTCACTTCTATCATCCCCCCTTTCTTCCCCCCTACTTTCCTGTGGGGTAAGATACCCAATTGAGTGTGTATGTTATTCCCTCTTTAAGTCAAATCCGATGAGAGCAAGATTCACTCATTTCCTTTCACCTGCCCCCTCTTCCCTTCCAATAGAACTGCTTTTTCTTGCCCCTTTTATGTGAGATAATTTACCCCATTCTATCTCTCCCTTTCTCCTTCTCCTAATATATTCCTCTCTCACCCTTTAATTTTATTTTTTAAGATATCATCCCTTCATATTCAACTCACCCTGTGCCCTCTGTCTATATATCTATATCTATCTATCTATATATCTATATCTAAGTATTATACTCAGTTTTTCTGGGTAGGTGATTCTTGGTTTTAATCCTAGCTCCTTTGACCTCTGGAATATCATATTCCAAGCCCTTTGATCCCTTAATGTAGAAGCTGCTAGATCTTGTGTTATCCTGATTGTGTTTCCACAATATTCAAATTGTTTTTTTCTGGCTGCTTGCAATATTTTCTCCTTGACCTGGGAACTATGGAATTTGATGACAGTATTCCTTGGAGTTTTCTTTTTGGCACTTTTTTCAAGAAGCAATCAGTGGATTCTTTCAATTTTTATTTTGCCCTCTGACTCTAGAATATCAGGGCAGTTTTCCTTGATAATTTCTTGAAAGATTATGTCTAGGCTTTTTTTTGATCATGGCTTTCAGGTAGTCCAATAATTTTTTAATTATCTCTCCTGGATCTATTTTCCAAGTCAGTGGTTTTTCCAATGAGATATTTCACATTGTCTTCCATTTTTTTATTGCCTTGGTTCTGTTTCATAATTTCTTGGTTTCTCATAAAGTCACTAGCTTCCACTTACTCCATTATAATTTTTAAGGTAGTATTTTCTTCAGTGGTCTTTTGGACTTCCTTTTCCATTTGGCTAATTCTGCTTTTTAAGGCATTCTTCTCCTGATTGGCTTTTTGTAGCCCTTTTGCCATTTGAGTTAGTCTATTTTTTAAGGTGTTATTTTCTTCAGTATTTTTTTGGGTCTCCTTTAGCAAGTCATCGACTTGTTTTTCATGATTTTTCTTGCATCACTCTCATTTCTCTTCCCAATTTTTCCTTTACTTCTCTTACTTGCCTTTCCAAATCTTTTTTGAGTTCTTCCATGGCCTGAAACCAATCATTTGTCTTGGAAGCTTTTGATGTAGGCTCTTTGACTTTGTTGACTTCTTCTGGCTGTATGTTTTGATCTTCTTTGTCACCAAAAAAAGATTCTATAGTCTGAGTCCTTTTGCGCTGCCTGCTCATGTTCCCAACCAACTACTTGACCCTTGAGCTTTTTGTCAGGATATGACTGCTTTTAGAGTAGAGAGTACTTTGTCTCAAGTTTTAGGGGCTGCACTGCTGTTTTCAGAGTTCCTTCTACTCCACAGTCACCACAAGGTCTGCCACAGAAGCGCTCCTCCCCACCCCCCACCCCAAGAACTGCCAACAAGGAACATGACTCAGATCCAAGCAGGGAAAAGCAAGGGAACGCTGCCTTTGTGCCAGCAAAGTGCTCCCTGCACTCCCGCTCTGATCCGCTGCTCGATTCCTCCTATCAGGTGGGCCTGGGGCCAGAAGCAGCTGCCTCTGGAGCTCTGGAAGCAGCCATGGGAGCTTCTTGATGCTGCTGCCTTGCCACCTCTGCCACCTCTGAGGCTGGGGCTGGACCACGCACTTCTTTCACCCAGATCCAGCAGTTTTCTCACTGACTTGCTCCGTGGTCTTTAGCATTTGTCAGTTGAGAAGTCTGGTAACTGCCACAGTTCAATGATTCATGGCCCTCAGGCCTGCTCTGCCTGACTCCCAGTCTGGTCCTGATGTGGCCTACGCTGAGATGTGCTCCACTCCCAGTATGGTGCAATAGACCCTTCCCAGTGACCATCCAGGCTCTCTTGGCCTGGAAACTTGTTTCCCTCTGCTATTTCGTCAGTTCCGCAGCTCTTGAATTTGTTCAGAGCCATTTTTACAGGTGTTTGGGGGGATTTGGGGGAGAGCTTAAACAAGTCCCTGTTTTCCAGCCCCCATCTTGGCTCTGCCCCCTCATCTTGTCCTCTTAACCTTCTCATTTTACAGATGGAGAAACTGAGGCTCAGGAGAGTATGTAACTTATCCGTGGTCACATAGGGAGAATAAGTGTCATAACTGAAACTGAAGCTTAGGTCTTTTGACCAGCCCTTTTCCCATTTACATCCATACTGGTTGGAATTTTTTTTCACCGCTACTGCAGTTAATATACTGCAAGTTCATTTCAAATAACAAATTTCAAGAATTCATTCTATAGCCTAAGGAAGAGAACAGTTATTGTCTCGGTATGGAAGGTGGCTGCACATTCCTGGATAGGGGATTCAGGCTGCTAGGGTCCTCACCCCCTTGTATAACCTTCCAGTTCTATTGAGGACTGGCAGATTAACAGAATGGAAATGTAAGATGCTGCGGGTGACAGTAGGATCGGCCACACTTCAATCCACTGTGAATAGAGCTTGAGCAGGATATGAGGGAGAAGGATGGAAGAGGGAAGAAATCCATCTCCCTTCCTGTCCCTAGGAAGTCACATTGATGGGCTTTCAAAGGGAGGAGAAAAATCATTAGATAGCTGGGCAGCTAAGATAACCAGGTCCAAAGAGAATTCCTGTCATGTTCATTTTTATTGAGGTAGAGAAGTCTGAGACAGCCTCAAAAATCCCTCAGAGGGGTGAAGAGACCCAAAAATAAAGGGAAATTCTAACACAGGGGTTCTTGGCACAATGAACTTTAAAAAATATTTTCATAACTTTTTCAGTATAAATGGCTCCCTTGGTAAACCTATATATTTTATTGTGTGCATTTACAAACATGACTCTGAGAAGGGGTCCATAGGCTTCTTTAGATTGCCAAAGGACTCCATGTCAGAAAAAAGTTAAGAATCCTGGTCTAACTATAAAAGAAAGGGCATTTATATTTAGTGCAGCAGATAGAGTGCCCAGTGTGGAGTCAGGAAGACCTGAGTTCAAATCTGACCTCAGATGCTTATTAGCTGTGCGACCCTGGGCAAGTCACTGAACCCTGTTTGCCTCACTTTCCTCATCTGTAAAATGAGCTGGAGAATAAAATGGCAGGCCATCCCAGTATCTTTGCCAAGAAAACCCTGAATGGTGTCACAGAGAGTTGCATACGACTGAAACAACCAAATTACAAAATATTATGTTATTAAATGTGATAATAATTGCAAAGTGCTTAGCACAATTCTTGGCACATACTAAGTGCTATATAAGTGCTAGCTATTATAATTATTATTATCATTATTGTTATTATCAAGTGTGATAATAATTGTAAAGTGCTTAGCACAGTGCCTGGCACATAGTAAGCAGTATATACACCTTATCCATTTTGATTAGCTGGAGACAAGATAGTGATGACAGGTCCCCCTTGAGCCCACTCTGACTATGAGGAAGGAAGAAGCAATGAACGAAGGTGAGGCTGAAGTTTTTTTATGATTTTATAGAAAACACTGCCAGATACATACAGGTCCTGCAATCTTTGGATTCTTTCCTACTTCCTTCTCTCAAATATATGTGATTCTACCCATTTCCCAGATGGCTCCCAGAGGGGGAAAGGTAGGTGAAGAAGCCTTTGGGCTCATGATACATTGTGCCTCAGCATCCGTCTAGTTTTTGTTTTTTTAAATTTGTTTTTATTCTGACCTTAACAAATGGCAAATAAAAACAGACATCTCCATATACATAATGATACAGGAAAAACAGCAGATCTCTAGTAAATACAGCTGGCTTTTCTTTTTAAATACATCAGGTCAACATGAAACTTTCAAAACTGCCCTGCTCATCTGTGGTTCTTTCTGGCCTTCCTTCCTTTTCCTTCTCTGTGTTTTTCTTTCAAGATGCCTGAACGATCCACTTTTCTTTCTTTTCCTTTTTTCCTTTTCTTTTTTCCTACTTTCCCTTTCATCCTCTCAAAGGCAGAAAAAAAATTAAAAAATGAAGCCTTTGTAAGAAATATGCATCATAAAATAGGACAAATTCTTATATTGGCTTTACCCAAAAATGTGTGTTTTATTCTAGACCTTGAGCCCATCACCTCTCTGTCGAGAGGGGGGCAGTCGTCAGCATCCATTTATTCACCTGTCTTTCTGGTTGGTAGCAGTTGTACATCCAGGTTAAACCCAATTATGTTTTTTAAGGAACCATGACTTAAAACAAAAAGCCCCCATTTCATGAAAGCCGTAGATATCAGAGACAGCATCTTTGGGCAGTCTGGCTCTGGGGAGGATGATTCAAAGCAGGTAAATGTTTTCTTAGCTCATAGAAGGTCAGGGCTGGATAATTTCTTCAGGATTGCACTACTTCAATTTCCTTACTTTCCTGATGAGGAGTATGAGGATGCGCTTGGCAGGAACTCCAGGGTCTCAAAGGCAAACAACAGTGGGGTTTTTATCAGTTAAATAATGGCCTAAAATAAAATCTCCCTTCTTGTATACTGTTGACAGTGCTGACTTTGGGGATTAGGTGTCCCCACCTAGAACCGGGAAGTAGGTTCATCTTCACGGAGGGCACCTTGTCTTTTCTGTTGTTGGTGTTTTAGGGGGGTGTTTTTTTGATGTTGCTTTTACATTCTAATCTTCTGTCTCTTTCCATCTCAGGTTGAGAGGATCGTAGACAAGAGGAAGAACAAGAAAGGGAAATGGGAATATCTCATCCGATGGAAAGGTTATGGTAGCAATGAGGACACATGGGAGCCCGAGCATCATTTATTGCATTGCGAGGAGTTTATCGATGAGTTTAATGGGCTCCATGTGGCAAGAGAGAAGAGGATTAAGTCTGGGAAGCAGACCAACGCCCCCAAATTCCTAAGAGAAAGCCGAGGAGCTCCGATTGAGAAACTGTCTCATAGACCTGAATCAGGGAAGAGCAAAGGAAGTTCCCACAAAAAGAAGCGGATGAACCCTTCCCTCCAAAAACCAAAAAAGGGGTATACCACAAAGCCCCAGTCAGGAGGGGACAGGGCTGCCAAGACTGTTTCTTACCGAACTACGCCTAGTGGCTTGCAAATCATGCCATTAAAAAAGGCACACAGTGGGATACTGAATGGAGATGCCAGTCATGAGAAGGACACGGGACACTTTGAGGATGCCTCCCACCCGCCCAACTTGGATTTGAATGAGCATGAGGGAGAACCCGAAATGGCCAATGAATGTGAAGTTAGCCATGACTCAGTGGTTGCGAATGGAATCGGTACGTGAGTTAACTGCTTAAATGCCTTCTCTTGGGTTTTCTTGTGCTGACAGCAGACAGAGAGTGCCATTTAGTGGTGAACCATTGTCCTGCTGCCCCGGTAGCCTGGTGGGGAGAAAAAAAAGCCTTTGGACAGGTTGCCCTCCGTGGTGCAGACAGCCGGTAATTCTCCCTTCATCTTTCTCACCCAGGGTCATATGGACTTGGTCATGGGCCCACATTGGTTACAGACACGTATGCATGTGGGGAGGCCAAACCTTTGAAGCACATATCTGGTCACCAGCCAAGGTGTATAATGAAACTGAAATTCCTGACTGCACTTCAAGGGACCCAAGGCCATGGTAAAACCTCCATAGAAATGCTGCTTAGTGGGGGGTCTTTTCCAAAGCCCCTCACTCACAGTGGCCATCAGGCGCTTGTGTGTCCTCAAGGGGTCACTACCACAGCAAGAGGGAGTTCTCTTTGGAAAACATTGAGTCTTACAGTGCCTAGCCCTCTTTTCATCATTTCCTCACTGCCTATGGCCTCATGAAAACTGTATTTGTGTTTGTATGTGTGTGCATGTGTGTACATGTGTGAATATATGTGTGCATGTGTACACGTGTGCGTGCATGTGTGTGTGTGTAGTTATAACTCTAGATCTATGGAAACATAGACCTTCGAGGGTGGTAATGGAGCAAGGCATACACTCTTTCTTGTGTAGGATTTCTGTGCATTTTTCTGACCCACCTCATGGATGTGGTCACTCGGCCTCTCCATCAGTAGAGACGCCTTTCCTAGAATCCTTTGGTGCAGGTGATGCTAAGGAGTGGTTCTCCAGTCTCCAGCCTGACTCACACTTTCCTCCCTGGGTTTCGGGCAGCTGGCACTTGATAGAGATGCAGAATTCCTATGACTCTTCTTCTAAGGCTATCCAGATACACAGGAGAGTGCCTAGAGAATGCAGGCCTAAGCCTGCTCCAGCTACTTTGCTCCTGGGGAGGAGAGTAGGCCTGGCTTCTTGCTCGTTGTATTGATCACAGGTCCTACACACTTTGCTGGTGGTGTGGTGGATAGAGTGCTGGACCATGGTAGGGTCAGGAAGACCTGAGTTCAAATCCAGCCTCAAGCGCTAGCTGTGTGACTATGGGCAAGTCACTTAACTTTTATTTGCCTCCTTTGTAAGAGGGGGTAATAATAGCACCTGTGCCCCAGGGTTGTTGTAAGGATCAAATGAGATATTTGTAAAAAGTGCTTGGCAAATAGTCGGCGCCGTATAAATGCTTAGTCCCTTCCTTCCTCCTTTCCAATGATTCTGCGACTCTGCCTGTGTCAATAGAGTTTTATGTTTCATTGCCGAAGGTCTAAGTATCAGGCAGTCAGGAACCCTGCCCTGGGGGCTTGGGGGGCTCCATATGGAGCAGAACTATGAAATCAAGCTGCCCTCCATGGCGGGGGGAAGGTGAGGAGGTCGTGATGGAGGAGGCTGGGATAGAAGGGGTGGCAGAAAGGGAGGGGGTTGTCTCCAGATAAAGTTAATGGTAGAGAAGTCCATAAGCATTTGGTAAGCACCCACTATGTGCCAGGCACTCTGGTAAGCACTGGGGATACAAAAAGTCAAGACAGTCCCTGCTCTCAAGGAACTTACAGTCTAATGGGGGAGACAACGTGAAGACAACTACATTCGAGCAAAGTGTTGTCAGGACAAATAAGAAATAATCAATGGAAGGAAGGTGCTAGAATTAAGATGGACTGGGAAAGGAGTTTAGCTGGACTTGAAGGAAGTCAGTGGTCAGTAGTTGGAGATAAGGAGGGAGAGCGTTCCAGGCATGGGGGACAGCCAGAGAGATGTCCAGAGCGGAGATGAAGATGTTTGGGAACATCAAAGAGACCAGTGTGACCCCTGTCCAACCAGACTTGAGGATTTAGGGAACTCTCACTGGAGGTTCCAAGAAACAACTGTGGATTCAGATTCCTCATTGTCCGGAAGATAATTAGTGAAATATTGCATGTCAGAAGTGGAGGCCAGACTAGTGGTCATCTAGGCTCCAGGCAGAGCGGTCTATGGAGCACTGCCCTCAGGGTCAGGAAGACCTGAGTTCTTCCTGATGACTCTTTAAATATTTGAAGTCAGCTTTCATGGCTCTACAGTCTTCCTCTCCAGTCTGAACATTTCTGTAAATTCAAACAATATTTCCCTTCACCAAAGTCTCACACTGGCTAATGTGCAGTGGAGGTCACCTAGGAGACTCTGAGCTTCTAGGGGGTCAAAGGCTTTAGCCCTTGCCTTCACCCAGATGCCAGCCTTCATTTTCCCCCATAATGTCTTGCTGAACATTTAGAGGCAACATTCCACTTCAGAATAGGGATTTTCTCCGGAGGGCACCTTGTCTCTCCCATTAAACTGGAAGCTCTCTGAGGATAGGAGTTCTATCTTTCCCTTTAAAAAACAGCTCACTGAGGAGGAAAAGTCCTGTTATTTATACTGGAATCTTCATAAAGACAATTAATCATAGTACAGAGGGGACCTCAGTTCTTGAAGGTTATGAGTGTGAAGCCTAAGTTTTGGAAATCCTTCCAAACTTGGAAGTATTTGTGTACAGGCCCAGGGAAGGATTAGTGAATTTAATTTAGCTAATTTCACAAATCATCAAAAACTTTCCCTCAGGTGAATTCTTTTATTGTCCACAAACCATCATGGAGACAGTCTGGGAAAGCTAATTTAAGGTAGTGGAAAGGGATCTAGACACAGAGTTAGAGGACCCAAGTTCAAATCCCAGCTCGATCATTACCCTCCCCAGGTCTCAGTTTCCTTCTCTGTAAAATGAGGTTAGACTAATTGGCCTCCAATTTTCCCTCCATCCCAAAATCTATGAACCTTTGGTCCCATGACTGACTAAGTGATTTCTAAGATTCCTCCTACAACTGAGATTTTGTCACTGTTCACAAAGACAGAGGAGGCTTGCAGTGGAGGGAGCTTCCATGATAAACCGTGGCCCTTTGAAGTATTGAAGAAGGTGGTATTATTTTAGTGATCACACATGCAGGTGTCCCAGCTTCATTGATGTTTTCTGCCCAGGAAAGAGAGGATGGGTTGACCAATACTGTTTGTACTAACGTGTGCAAGATTTGTTTGTTTAAAGAATCATTAGCTGGAGTTCTACTTTCTCTCTCTTCCTCCCTCCCCACCCACACTCATTAAGAAGGCAAGCAACTTGATATAATTAAATAAATAAATTAATTTTTTAAAAAATGAATCATTAGCTTGGTTCTTGGGGAGAGAAGTTGGCATGATTGCCATGTGCATCTATAGCAAGGGTCAGTTTTAATGATGCCTTTTCCCAATAGCTGATGAGCCCTGTGGGAATCCTGCTCTCCCTTCATAGGCAGGGAATCCTGAAAAGGGGTCCTAGTACAGTTAGGACCCAATGGCGCCTTTGTCCAAAGTGTGCTGTCTTCCTCCTTGCACACCTACTGAAATCTCTTTCCCTACCTTCTTCCCCCTCGCCCTTCCTGATCAGATGGGTGGCAGTTCTAAGCCAAGCTTTCCCATCACTTAGCACAGTGCCTAGCACATCGCAGGCGCTTACTAAGTGTTTGATTGATTGACTTAGGCATCTAGGGGATGAAGTGGATACCGTGCCAGGCCTAGGGTTAGGAAGACCTGAGATCAAATGTCGCCTCAGATACTTATTAGCTATGTGACCCTGGAAATTCACTTCACTTCTGTCCGGCTGAGTTTCCCCAACTGTCAAGTGGGGAAAATAAAAGCACCTATCTCACAGGATTGTTGAGAGGCTCAGATGAGATCATATTTGTTAGGAGAATTTGGTATAGTGAGTGGCTCATATTAATACTTATCCTCATCCCTTCCTTTCTCTGGGACTAACAGGAAATACAGAGTCAGAGCTGGGAAAGACACTGGTTAGCGGATGAATCCATGTTCTTTCTGATCTTACAGGAGAGAAGAGCAGGTGGTCTTAGTCTTAACAGGATAAGAAAGGTGAGGCGGCAGTGGTCTCTGTTCAGTAGAAGGAGGTGGTCATCCATGTCCTGGTGCCTCCAGGCAGGAGAGAAGGGTGTGTTGGTGTCTCCAAAGTAGGGGAAAAGGGTGAGGCAGTGGTCTGGTCTGCATGGACTACCCCACTGCAGGGTCTTCAGTAGCTAGGGACAGCACAAGGACACTCGGGGGGGCAGCTAACATACAAGTCAAGATTCAGAGAAGGACTGGTGGATCCCCACCTGGAGGGAATGCTAGAGGTCATCTCCTTATTTTACAGAAGAAGGGGCTCATGAGGACTAGAAAAATCAAGTGACTTACTCAAGGTCACACAATTAAGGGCAGAAACTTGATTTGAACCCATCCCCCCTCACTCCAGATCCAGCAGTCTTTCTACCACACAACATTGTTGGGATTGAAAGAGTTTAAGTAGGTTGGTCCGAGGATGAGGAGAATGTGGGTCTTAGTATGGCCAATAAATCCTTGTGTGATTTTGGGCAAATTATTCAGTCTTTTTGCCTCATCTATGAAATGAAAATAAAAACATCCACTGCTGTCTTCATCATAGGCAGATTTTAAAAATCTAGAGAGATAATGTGAACAGGACCCATTTCATTGTTGTCATGGATTTGGAACTGGAAGGGATCTTAGAGGCAGTCAAGTCCAATTTCTTTATTTAACAGATAGAGAAACTGAGGCACCCAGAGAAGTTAGGTGACTTGCTCAGTATCACATAGCTAGTATGGTGCCTGAGGTTGGATTTGAACCTAAGTCTTCCAATTTGCTTAACGTGGTACCTGGCACATAGTAGGTCTTGTGGAATGAAAGTACTTTGTAAGCTATTAAACACCATATACGTGTATATGGTTAATTTGATGGCCTATTATGACTTCACTGTTTTGCCAGTGGTAGGAGAGTACATAGCTAAGACTCTCCTAGTCTCAAAGAGGAAAAGCAGCCACGAAGCTGCTTGGAACACTTGCCTTTGCCCAGTGATGGTCAGATTCTTTTTCAGGGAATGAGGGCCTTTGGGTAGATTCCTGCTAATAGTTTCCTTTTAAAAAAAGAAAGAAAAGGATGGAAGGAAGGAAGGAAGGAAGGAGAGAGAGAGAGAGAGAGAGAGAGAGAGAAAGGAGAGAGAGAAGAAAGGAGAGAAAGAGAAAGAAAGAAAGACAGAAAGAAGACAGAAAGACAGAAAGAAAGACAGAAAGAAAGAAGAAAGAAAGAAGAAAGAAAGAAAGAAAGAAAGAGAAAGAAAGAAAGAAAGAAAGAAAGAAAGAAAGAAGAAAGAAAGAAGAAAGAAAGAAAGAAAGAAAATGAAAGGAAGAAAGAAAAGATGCCTCTTTCTCCCTGCCAGTACCCAGGATGATAATTGGAGGGATTCGGGAAATGCCAGGCTGCTCTAAGGGAGCATGTGTTTTGGAGGTGGGCTGTTGCTTTTCTGTATTATTTTAGGTTCTCTTTGATAAATGCAGATTCTACTGCAAAGCGGCTTACATAACACATCTTACTCATTGAGGCTGACTCCCCTGAGCCATATTGTGAGAACAAATGCTAAGCTGCTAATATGTCTGGGTAGGATTCTGGTTGTTTGGCCTACATGGATATGGGTGATGTGTACGAGGGGACTCCCTCTATTGATGCCCTTCTCTGCTGGGGCCTCCTTGTGACTTGACGCCACCCCAGGGTTTCCAAACCCTGTGCTAAAGGGGCCCAGGTTCTGGCAGGTGGCCCTTTTTGAGTTGTTATATCTGCATGCTCAGCACCTTGAGTGACATCTGGAAAATAGTAGACATTTCATACATGCTTGTTCAATCACAAATGCTTTGTAAACAGTTAAACGGTAAACTTATATAAGTGTCTATTGCTAGTTCACAGTTGCTCACTTTCAGGAAGTTTTAATTGGTTTAATTATGTTTTTGTCCTTGTTATTTTCAGTTGAATCCATTGTTGAATTGCTAGTATATAGATTGATTTTGGCTGGGGGAGAAAAGTAGAAAAAAATTTTGATTTTCTCTAGGGTTTTTTTTTAAATGGAGAATTTGAGCTTGGCTTGTGTTCCTGAGTTGAGTTTGTCCTGTGATGAGGAATGTGGGGATCCTTAGAGCAGGGTTTTTGATTTGGACCTAGGAAGTATCTTAGAGGTTCTCTAGTTCCTCTCATTTAACCATTGTGGAAACCGAAGCCCACAGTGGTTAAATAACTTGCCCTGGGTCACACAGGTAGTAAGTGGGAGTGCTAGAATTAGAATCCAGTTCTTCTGACTCCAAGCTCAGTCCTTGTTCCGAAGCATCATGCTCTCCTACAAATCCAGCAATACCTGTCATCCAAAGTCCAGCCTGGCCAAGAACTCACTTCTGGAGGGTCAGCCACCAAGAGATGAATTGGTTCTCCTCTAGAAACTCATTAATATTATCTGCTGAAGTGTGGAGTGACTCAGGATCTGTGTTTGTGGGGGAATCACCCAAGGAGGAGATCATGGAGCTTTTGAAGTCTGAAGAGTATGCAGTGGCTTAGTAATAACTTTAGCTCTGCGTGGGCTTAAGGAGTAAACAGGAAAGAAAATCTTTGCTGTTCCCCATTGGACCAAATCCCCACCCTTGACGCAGGATACCTTCTACCTGCTCCTATTCTGTGATCTGGAGATTGAGGTGGGGGTGGGATGGGGAGTGGAATCCATCATTGAACAGGGGATGAATACATAGGGTGGGTATACACTAGCAAGGTAACTCTGGCTGAGCACTGGGGGATACTTATTTATTCTCCAGCCTGTGGGAAATTGAGACATCAAGCCCCTTTGGCTTTTTGTGGTTGTGATTTTTCTGCTTCTCTGCTGTGATTGCAACTTCAGGTAAAATTGACTTCATTTCAATTCAGTAAGCATTTATTAAATACCTACAGCATGCATGGAATTATCTTAGTTTTTGGAAATACAAAAATAAAGACTAAACAAGATGCCTACGTAGTGAGGCAAGAAGGTAGCACAGTAGCTGGAATACTAGATCTGGAATCAGGAAGACCTGAGTTCATATCCATCCCCAGACCTTTGTTAGCTCTGTGAGCCCTGGGCAAGTCATCTGGCCTCTGCCTTAATTTCCTTATTTGTAAAATGGGGATGATAATAGCATCTGCCTCCCAGGGTTGTTGTGAGGGTCAAATGAGATAATAATTATAAAGCTCTTAGCACAATACCTGGCACATAGTGGATTCTATATAAATGTTAGCTATTGTTATCATATTATTATTACTAGGGAAAAATGTATGTTGTGTATTACGTACCTGATATATTCATATATATATCTGATATATTTACATCAAAACATTTTTGCATTTACTATATGCATAGTAAATGCAACATAATCAACTTTGAAATAGCATCAATTATTTTGCATTTGTATTATATATGTATGTATATATGTATATGTTTGTGTATTGTGTATATATATGTATGTGTTTGTGTATTGTGTATATATGTATGTGTTTGTGTATTGTGTATATATGTATGTGTTTGTGTATTGTGTATATATGTATGTGTTTGTATACATCTATCTATATACATATAGTAAATGTATATATGTGTGTGTGTAAATAGATAGTAAGTACAACATAATTAACTTTAAAATAACAATTATTTTGCATTTGTTACATATGTATATATAGTATATATATATGTATGTGTGTTTGTATATATATAGTAAATGCATATATATGTATGTATGAATAGAGAGGTAGGTAGATAGATAGATAGCAAATGCAAAACATTTATTAGGGAGACGCTAACAATTGGGAGGATAAGAAAAACCCTCATAAAGTAGATGTCATCTGAGCTGAGCCTTGGAAGGATCCAGAGATTCCGAGAGGTGGCGTTCAGGAGGAGAGCATCCTCCAGAAACACAGGGGTGACTGCATCGCAAAGATGGAACCAGAGGATGTCATAAATGAGAACAGCAGCCTGGGACATGAAGCACAAAAGGGAAGCAAGGTGAATCAGTTTAGAATGGGTTAGAGCCAGACTGTGAAGAGTTTTAAGGGACAAATAGGAGAATTTGTATTTTTTTCCCTGGAGGCCTTAGGGGGACCCAGAAGCTTCTTGAGTAGGGGAGTAACATACGGTTAAAGCTCAACTTTGGGAATCTCAGTTTGGCAGCTTTCCATAGAGGAAAGTACTGGTGTTGGGGAGACCAGTTAGAAGTCTGTTGCAGTGGTATCGGTGATGAGGGCCTGGACTATGGTGGTAGTTGTGCGAGCGGAGAGGAGGGGATGGATGCAGGATATATTGATGAAGTAGAATTGACAAGATTTAGCAGTTGACTGAATGAAAGCTAGTCAGGAGTCAGAAATGACTCCAATGTTGTGAACCTGCTTATGTGGAGGGATAGTGATAACCTCATCAGAAACAGGCCAGTGTGGAAGAGCTTGAGATGCCTAGGGGACATCCAGGTGGAAGTGCCCATCAGGTTCTTGGAGATGGCAGTAGTAGAGCCCAGGAGCAATATGGCAGCTAGATTGATTGACTTGGGAGTCATCTGCATAGATTGGATGATTGAATCCATAGCAGATGAAGGGCTTATTGGGAGAGAAAGGAGAGAAGAGGGACAGGGACAAGACTCTGAAGTATATATACAGATAGAGGGTGGGACAGGAATGATGATCCTGAAACAGCGACCTGAGAAGGAACACTCCTACAGGAAGGAGGAGAGAGAGCGGTATCCCAAATCTCCAAGAAGGAAACAGCACCCAGTGAGTAGTGGGATGGCCATCAGTTTCCCATGATTCAGAGAGGTCAATCTATGTCACCCTTCAGGAGTAGAGAATGGATTGGGAACCCTGTTCTCTTGGTTCCATACACTGCATTTGCTCACTCACAAGCAAGTTTCCTCTTCTGTAAAACGTGGGGAATAAGAATGGAATAATCTGTATATTTGGCTGCTTAAGGCACAATTGACAGGTGATGCTGATTAGACAATGAGAAGGTCCAGGGAAAGGCAAACCTTAACTGGGGGTGGAGGGAACAAGGTTCAAGTCGGGAGGCGGGGAGGAAGGGGTTAAATGATGCAGAAGGGAACACATTACTTATTCCCCCTTCATCTTTCTCCTCTGGTGTCATGTTTGGCACCAAGGTCTCACATCTAGGCAGGGCAGGACCAACATATCACTGAAGCCCTGAAGTCTGGGGCCTGAGCCAAATGGGATAACCAGTTGTAGGAGCAGAGAGATTTAAACCAGGAAGTCTTTAACCTGTCAAGAGGCAAGATATAAGGAGTCCCAGGGAAGCAAGTCTCCCATTCAAACTGCTTCTCTAAACCTTTAGGTGTTATTACTATTTTTTGAATGACAGATGCTTTCATTCCCTCTCCCTTCTCTACACCAAAGTGTCACGGTGGTCCCGAGCAAGGTACATTACATTAAATCTCCTCTTGAGTCCGCCACACCTGCCCGCTCACTTTAGGCTACCTGCATCACAAGGTCAGCGTGAAGAAAATGCATCGGAAACATTGAAGTGTTATGTAAATGTCAATTACTTTTATGTTGATTGCTGATTATCTTAGAAAATTGCACAGACCAGCTTTCTGCTCTCCTGTATTTGTACCACCCCTGAGAGTCTGACATGCTGAAAAGAACACTAGATTGGAGTCAGAAGAAGTGGGCTTAAAATTTGCTTCCTACCTGACTTACATTGGGTAAGTCTCAGGGTCCCTGTTTTCTCTTTCTAATAATGACAGTTTGAACCAGATGACCTCTGAGGCTCCTTCTACATCTGAAAGCCTATGACCCTATACTACTCTTTACATAGGAATAGTAACCAAAATAATGATAGTTCTTGCTCCAATGGTACTTTGCAATGTATGATTTTTTATAAACTTATATAATTTATAAATCTTTCCTCCTAAGAGGAGTTCTTGTTGTTCAATTATCTGAGCCATGTCAGACTCTTTGTGACCCAATTTAGGGTTTTCTTGGCAAAGATACTGGAGTGGTTTCCCATTTCCTTCTCCAGTTCATTTTACAGATGAGGAAATTGACTTGCCTGAAGTCACACATCTAGGAAGTATCTGAAGCCAGATGTGAACTCAGGTCTTCCTGACTCCAGGCCTGGTGCTGCTTCAACCACCTAACTGCACCCCTCCCCCCCCACCAAGAGTAGGTGCTCACTACTTGTTTATTTAATAGAATTAGATCTGAAACATATCAACCTCCATTTCTAAAAGGTGTCTGTTTAATAGTGACCTAATTTCTTTAATATAATGTAAATATTTCTCCATATTGGAGGTCCTTCATCTGCTTGCTGGCCCTCTCCTAGTTACAGCCCAGCATCTACTGATGGCTCTCAATCTGAATTTTTCTTCTAATTCCATGGTGATAATTGAGAGCAGAGGAGAGGAAATGAGGGTAAGGAATCATAGAATTCTTAAGACCATGAATTGAGGGTTCTTAAACCTGGGGTCCATGAACTGGTGGTAGATTGCAGGGGGATATGTGAATTTGGATGAAAAAAATACATCCTTATTTTTACTAGCCTCTAACTGAAATTTAGCATTTCCTTCAGTTATTTAAACCTTATTCTGAGAAGGGCTCACAGGGGCTTCAGTAGACTGCCACCAGGGCCAGAACACAAACGACGTTAGGAACCCCTGCCCTAGATAAATAATCATTTAACTGTTGGTATTTTGGATATGTGGCCTTTGTCCAATGATTCAACAAGAGATACACTACTGGAAGACTTGAATCTCATTCATATTCACATCCTTGCTAAAAATGAAACTGGAATACATAAATAAATTGCAGGAAAATGGAAAAAAATGGCTCAGAGGTTCTTCTAAGGAGAGAAAAATAAAAGCATTCGTGGAATTGATTTCATTGTTTGCCCAAAGACAACAAGAATCATTTCTTGAGACATATAGCTTCTTTGCCTTGCAGTGCTAAAGTTGTCACAGGCCTATTTATGCCATGATGCTCTGGCTTTGTATCTTCTACATCCTCTCAATCCCCCGCTCCCACCAGGTGGGTTCTTTCCCCATTCGGAGACTACTGGTTCTGCTGTGCTATTTTTATATCTCACCTCTACCAGGGATTTGCCATCACTGTCCCCAGAACTGAAGTAACTCCATGAAGGTCAGCACCAGGACCCAGCATGCACTCGGTCTCCCTGGAAGGATGCATAGGCTAGGGGTATCTACCTTCTTTTTTCAATCTCCTCACAGTAACTAAATCAAGGTTTGCCTTAAGAAGGCAATCCAGATTTTCTGGGAGTCTGCACTGACATCCATAACTGACTGGGGATCTGCTCTCAAAACACAAATTCAAATGACCCTAATGACAGTTCTGGACACCCTCCCACTCCTAGACTTTGAATTACACTCCCTCAGCTTCCTCACACTCATGTCATTCTCAACCACTCAACCACTCTCTCTTTCTCCTTCCTATACTAGTAATCTCCATACTTATTCAACAACACGCTGTCATATATAGCTGGTTACAACAGGTACATATTCCACTGATTACAAGTGTCAGGTGAATGTCCTTACTATAGCCCAGGTGGGTAAAATCCAAAGAGACAGCTGTGGTTCAGAAAAACAAAAGCAAAAAAAAAGGATCCCAAGCCTGCCTAAAATGGCTAAATGCCATGGAGGGTGGGGTAATTGGAGACTTTGGCTCATTCCCTCCTTCATAGCTCCACTAATATAGTCTCCCTTCTAGAGTCTAGCCCTGATGAACTAGATGCCCCATCTAAGGCTCCTTAGTGCCAGAGCTAAGGTGCCTGTCCCTGTCACATGGCCCACAGTGGACTCATATGCCTTCCCTTTCTCCCAGATCACCAATGGGGAAGGTTTCTATACATTTCTGCCCTAGGCAAATGTTCTGCTCTGCAAGATTCCCCAATGAGTTGCAGAAACTCCAGACCCAAGCTCTTAGAATCTGTACTCTCCTAACCAATTCCTCCATTGTGGTAGGGGAGCAGGAAATGCCTGCTTGCATTTCAGGGTTGATAACCCTTTGTTCTTATTGACGTGGACCTCAGGTTCACAGGCTGAGGATACTTGCCACCTCATATTGCCTTAATTTTCACTCTATGTTGTCCATGAATCAAGATTTGCCCAACTCTGCTTAGATACATCTTAAACAAACTATACAGAAATAACAGGGACTCTCTACTTGAAATATAACCTTAAATTGCCTGGGGATACTAATCTGAACACCCTTGGCCTGGATTGCCCGGTTATTCACATTGGCCCTCATTCTCTAAGCTTCCATGTCCTCCAATGCAGTTCTATTCTACAAGCATTTTTATGGCTAAGAATGCAAAGAAAAAGTGACAACAGTTCCTTCCTTTAAGGAATTCACATCATATTGAAGAAAAGTACATTCTTCAGTCACTATCTGTTTTTCTTATACCAGAATTTAAATACTTTTCACTTCACACATTCAACTTGGAGAACTGACTTCCTAAAACACTTACTCTGCTGATGAGTAGGATCAGGAGAATGTCCTGATTCAACTAGACAGTGACTGTTTATGGCAACTGAATGAATATCCTTTTCTGTTTTCTGTCTTTCAAGTCAGAGACCTCCCCAGAGGCTAACATAAGCAAACAGACCACCATAAAGATAATTAGAGCTTATGTGTAACCATCTGTTGCTGAGGATGAAGAAATAGAGAAATTCTATGAAGAACTTGACAAGCTCATACAAAGTCAACATTTACCTTGGTACGTCATGACTTCAATGAGAAAATTTGCACAGGAGAGGATGACAAAAATTTGTTGGGAACTGTGGTTCTGATTCAAGAAATTAAAGAGGTCAGAGGCTTGCAGACTACTCCGAAAACTCTCACACCTGTGCATCGTTAATATTTTCTTCAAGGAGAGTTCCAGATATCTCAAGCACTGAATGATGCCATAAAAATGACATTAATAATATGTTATCAGACAGGAAACAAGTAGCTACTGGCATGAGTCATTTCAGAATCATTCATCTGTATGCAGCTAGATTATCAGCTGTTTGGAACAAAGATCAACATTATTATCAAATTAGAAGAAAGGATGAAGATAAGGCACCATGCAACTCCAATCTAATATTTATACAAAGTTATTGATGATGAAACAAAATAAAACAAAAAGCCCCAATGAAACAAAAGATGTGGGCTCCCATCATCTTCATTTCTCTCTCTCTCTCTCTCTCTCTCTCTCTCTCTCTCTCTCTCTCTCTCTCTTTCTCTCTCGACAATTGGGGTTAAGTGATTTGCTCAGGGTCACACAGCTAGTAAGCGTCTAATACTAGATTTGAACTCAGGTCCTCCCAACTCCAGGGCCAGTGCTCTATCCACTACCTGCCCCCCATCATCTTCATTTCTTAAAGAAGTATAACTTAGAAACTGCCTCAACTAGCAAAAAAAATATTCATCTCATCAAGTAAGATCTGTGACATCCAAAAACAGCATCAGTTTGAAATATAAGCATATTTACAAGTTTGTTTGTTCCAACAATATAGATGAGGAGGTTGGAAGACTGTCAACAGGGTTGCCTTACAAAACAGTGAAAAATAATGGAAGGGAAAGCAATACTGTAGAAAGTTGACATGAGACCCTGTTAAATGAAATCACCCCTGCACCATTTACAGATGAAATGGGAAGTAAGACAACTGATAGATATGAAATAGAACACCTCTGCCAGTGTTTCCAAGGTGATCTATTCTCACCATCAGTGATAGTGGAACCATAACAGCTCAACAAATGGGAACTGTGCTCGAGAAGATGAAGCCAGAAGTTGGAGCAGACCAAATATTTATGAAAGAAATACGCATTAGAGGCAACACACTTTTAAAGGAATTCAGGAGTCTATTTTCAAGATATCTCAAAGACGGACAAATTATAAAATAATGGAAATGACTGGGTAGTATTATTATTCACCCTCTTCCTCCTAAAAAGAAAAGTTAACCTGAAAGTTATCAACAACTACCATATCATGTGGTTGTTTTTTTTTGTTTATATGAAATCTTTGTGAGATTTTGTCTCATGTCAAGCGTATTCTTAAAGAAAACATGAGAAAGCTTTCACATATTATTTTCTACGTTGATCTCATCTTTATAGTCACAGTTGACAGAGAGGTTTAAAGACTATGAGATCTTACTATATGTATTATCTCTCAGTTATAAATTAGCTTTTATCCCAGTAGAGCAAAGCAGCCTTGGTTGGTGTTCAGTCGCATCTAACTCTTTGTGACTCTAGTTGGGGTTTTCTTGCCAAACATACTGGAGTGGTTTGTCGTTTCCTTCTTCACCTCATTTTACAGATAAGGAAACTGAAGCGAATAGAGTTAAGTGGCTTGCCCAGGGTCGAGCAGCTCGTAAGTGTCTGACGCTGGGTTCGAACTTGGGAAGAGGAGTTTTCTTGACTCCAGGCCTGGTGTTCATCCTCTGTACCATCTAGCTGCCCCTTAAAGGTAGCCCTGGGAACCCTCATATAGGGTGCCTCCTATGTGTATGCTAAGTTTATGAGAGATAGCTTGATAGATGTAACCACGTATAACAGTCTACAAATGTTAGAGACATACTGTGGAAATATAGCCTACGTAAGACAATAGAAACATTGCCTGAGTATTCTCCAGTTCTGGGCCCACTTGATTGCTTCCTGCCTCAGAGTTTACCTACCCCAGGTCAAGATACTCATCCCCTTGCCTTAGAGACCCTTCCTTCTCCAGCACCTCCACTGCCAGCTTCCTGTCCAGACCAGACCTGCTCCTGCTTTTGCTTGCTTAAGCCTGGCCTTAGAGGCCTCAGAGGACATAACAATCACCAGCTTCCGTGAGATCTGGCCTGAGAGATGACTTCTAACAGTCCAATTAACCTCTTCTCATAATGAACTTCCTTGTGTTCATAATATTCTAACTGTACTCATTCCTTACCCCTTTATACTCATCTCTCCTTGTAATGACACCAGACTCCCTGCTGACAAAGAAGACACACCTTCCCCAGCTTTAGCTTCCCTCTCTTTTATTACCATTCATATGAAACCTACCCATTCAGGGACCTACTCCAGAGACACCTGGCCCTTTCACCATGCCCTCTAGAACAGCTGTTCCGTAGTTAAATTTTAAATTTTAAACCTCATCCTTTCCTCAGTCTTTTCTGCTTTCCTGGCTACCATTTCCAGTACTGGCTAAACTTTCTCTCATCCCACTCTCTACTACTAACTCCCCATTTATTGGTCATGGCAGAAGAATCTGAAGACTGCTTAATTGTCATTGCTACTTCCAGAATCCTTCTCTTTCCTCGCTGGATTCAATGCCTGATCCATAGTCTTTCCACTCCAACTACCACCTTGATGTATAAATATGCATATATATATATTATATGTGTATATATATATATGTGTGTGTGTGTGTATACATATATATATATACATATATGTGTGTGTATATATATATATACATATATATATATATATATGTTGACAGTTCCTCAAATACCCTAACTTCCTAGCTTTTCAGTCTGCCTAATTCCTATGACCTACTTCTCCATAGATAGATGGTTATATCTTTGATATTGTCATCACCCACAATGTTCCATTTCCATGGTTATGAACTCTGAAATTCTTTGATCTAATTGTAATCCTTTATTGTTCTTTTTCTATGCCTTATGATTCCTGATCCTGTTTTTTGGCCTTATTGTGACCTCCAGTTTCCTCTCTTCCTCAGTTCTCTCCTAGGCCAGCAGCATTGGCTACACTCTCTGTCTTCCCTTCCTAATATCAACCCCACTGGTGAATGGGTTTAACTCTACACTGTCCTCTACTCTTGAATCTCTTTCCCCTTCCCCTAAGTTGTTGATCGATCATGGCTCACCAAATCCCAACCCTGCAATACTCCCAATATCTACTTATTTGTGTGCTTCCAAATAGGGTTGAAAGTAAGAAAACAAGTTGATCTCTACAAATTCACATCATCTGTTCTCAACATGGCCCTTGTAGCAAAGAAGTCCTATTCCTCCGTAATCAATTCTCTATCTACTCTCCACAGTGATTGTGATAAACCTTCTCAGCCCGTCTCAATCCTCCTTTCTTCATTGTCACATTTGAACTTGGGTCTTTGTGACTCCAAGCCAAGCCCTCTATTCATTGGACTACCTGCTGCTCTATGCAGGTTTTTCTCAGTAGAAAAACTCAGAATAATATTCTGAGAATCTGGCTTCATTCCATATTAACATTACAAATGGCAAAATATGGAATTGCACAAAATTGTGGTGATCTTATCTTTAATAATGTATAACTGATGCTTTAATTGTCACTTTAACCATGTTAAAGATAAGTTCTGAAATAAAAATCAAATAAACTGATTTAAAAAAATTCCAGTCTTTCATTGCCAAATGCCTCTTGAATCAAAAGTCCTACAGGCATTTCAAACTTAGCACATCCAAAACAGAATGCATCATCTTTCCTCCAAAGTCCTCCCCTTTTCCAAACTTCCCTATTACTGTTGAGAGCACCGCTATCTTCCTCAGTCGCCCAGGTTTGGAAGTCATCCCTGATCCTTATTAAAGCCCATCCCATATATCCAGTCTTTTGTCAGATTTTTGCATATGTGCCCTTCTCTCCATTTACACAGCCTCCACCTTAGTTCAGGCCTTCATCACCTCAAGCCCAGACTATTACAGCAGCCTCCTGACTCATCTTCCTGCCTTGAGCCTTTACCCACTCTCATTCATCCTTCACTCAAATGCCAAAGAGCTCTTCTTAAAGTGTAGGTTTGATCTTGTCACCTTCCTGTTCTGTAAGAAGTAGTGACTTCTTGTTACTTCCAAGATCCTATGTAAATTCTTCTTTTGCTATTGAAAGCTTTTGATAACTTGTCCCCTTCCAACATTTCTAGAATCCTTACACTTTACTCCCCTCCAGAAGTTCAGTGATCCAGTTGCACTGGCCTGTTGGCTGCTCCTCTGATTTCCTTCCAGGCTTTGTTTAGTGCTTCATTCCGTAGGAGCCCTTCGGTAGGTCCCCTCAGCTACTAGAGCCTTTTCCTCTAAGTTTACCTTCTATCTACTGTTTCTGTATTTCTCATGCATTTATTTCCATGTTGTCTCTCCCACTGGTGTGTAAGCTACCTAAAGACTGTTTGCCCTTTTTTGTACCTCCATTATATAACACACTGCCTGTCACATACTAAGTACCTGATAAATACTTCTTAGTAGAGCTCAATAAATAATTTGGAGGATATACTAATAGCTAAGGAGAGGAAGTTCAGGAAAGGTTTCATGTTAGAGGTAAGCCTTGAGCTGGGCTTTGAAAGATTCTAAGTGGTAGAAGGGAAGAAGGAGTATATTCCAAGTATGGTGGACATCCTGGGCAAGGGTGTAGAAAAGGGAGTGGAAGGTAAGCTGATTTGACTAGAACCTAGTATGTAAGAAGGGAAATATATATTTAAAGCTGGAACAGATTTACGGGCCAGCCTGGACCTGTCTTAAAGATCTCTAAGTGCCAAACAGAGGAATCTGTGTTTTATCCTAGAGGCAAATGGGAGTCAGTGGAGCTTCTTGAGAAGGGGAGTAATGTGGGAAATTACTTTGGCAAGTGATGTGTGTGTATTAAAATAATTTATTTCCTCCTGGTATACTTCTGTCTGCTTAGCTAGAAAGAAAACAAGAAGACAAGCTTGAGAATGTTTCACCCATTTGAGAATTTCCATTCAATTGAGATGGCAAAAGTGTAAATCAGTCACTAGTGAAATGTTCATTCATATGTATATATGTATATGTACATATATGTATATGCACATTCATATATAATATATGTGTATGTGCATATATATACACATATAAAAACATCCATTCAAGGTAAAAATACTCATCCACACTGCAAGAAAATGCAGGCTTCATGAATGTGTTGTGTATAAATAATTCCTTTGCCATCAATTTTAGCACATTCACTCTTTATGTGTTCAATCAAGTGTGTTGCATCTGTGATTTTCATTGAGTACACCTTCTCCTTCACTGAACAACACAGAAGTCTTCAGTGAAACGGTTAATGAGATGTTAGTGAGATTTCCTATGTGCCCCGACTTTAGGGACACCTTGTCCAAATCAGGAAGTTTGGAGGAGCAGAGGATTTGGGGAGAAAGTCAGTGATTCTCTTTTAGATGTGTTGATTTTGAGATATCTCTGGGACATCCAATTTAAAATGTCCAGTAGATAATTGGACTGAAGCTCAGAGGAGACCTGTAGATCTATGAACATATGGATCTGTGAGTCATCTGCTTAGAGATCATTGATTGGTAAGGCTTCTGGAGCTGATGTAGTTACCAAGAGAGAGAATGTGGAGAGACAAGAGGGTCTATAGGACCTTGGAATATATTCACATTTAGGGAGTGTGTTTGAGAGAGAGAGAGGTGTATGTGTATATGTGCAAATGTATGTATACACACGTGTGCATGCATATACATGTACGCACACATCTATATATACATGTGTGTATGCATTGTGTGCATACATGATACCTGTACACGTGTATATGTGTATCTATATGTTTACATATATGAGCCAGCAAAGGAGGTGGAGAAAGAACAGTGAAACACATAGGAGGAGAACCAGGAGAGAGTCACATTACAAAAACCCAGGGATGAGAGACTGTCTATGAGGAAAAGGTAGTCAGTAATGCCAAATTCAGCAAATGGGTTGAGAAAGGAAGAGGACTGAGGAAAAGGTCATCAGATCTGTCCATTAAAATATCATTGATAACATGGGAGAGGGCAGTTTCTGTTGAGTGACGAGGTGGGATTCTGGAATGGAACAGGTCGAGAAGTGAGATGGGAACGGGAAGACAGAGAGTGCAGGCACTTCTAGGGGTTTGACTGAGAAAGGAAGGAGAGATAAAGGATGGTCTCATGAAGCTTCCCTAACTATAGGGCAGACTTGGGTGTGTTTAAAGGCAGTAGGGAAGGAACTTAGGGAAAGGTTGAAGATTTGAGGAGGGGAATTTTACAAGTTGTGATCTCCTGGAGAAGATGGGAGGGGATGGGATTAAGGGCACACGATGAAGTTGGATAGCACATTTTCAGAAATACTGAAAGGAAAAAGCCGCAGAATGTTAAAGGTGGATGAGGACTAAGGTTTGGCAATTAAGCCACCATTAGTGTTCTAAAGGACTTAGGATGAAAAACTCTATCTGCCTCCAGAGAAATAACTGATGGAGCCTGAGTGCACATTGAAGCATACATACCTTTTAAACTTTATTATTCTTGGGGTTTTTTGATCTGCATTTTCTTTTGCAGCATGGCTAATATGGAAATGTTTTGCGTGACTGCACATGTTTAGTCTATATAAAAACGCTTGTCTTCTCAAGGAGAAGGGAGGGAAGGAGGGAAAAAGTATGAAACTCGGAATTTTTAAAAAAAGTTAAAAATTCCTGTTTACATGAAATTGAGAAAAATTTTTAAAAAATTTACTGTAAAGAAAAGAGATCATTGGAGAGTAGTTTTTGTTAAGCAGTAGAGTCAGAAGCTAGATTTAAGAGGGTAATCTTTACCCTCTGAATAAGTGAACCAGTGGTAAATAAGGGGCAGTTACTGTAGACAAATCGTACTAGGAGTTTGGCTTTGAATGATAGGAGACATGGGGCAGTAATTTAAGGGAATGACTATATAAATGTTTTTTAAGTGTAGGGGGAACCTGATCGTGTTTGTAGGCAACAGCGAGTTAGTAGCAGATGGAAAGTTTGAAGATGCAAGGGGGATGGAGCCCAAGTAAAGAGGTTAACCATGGTGAGGAGAAAGGCCGCCTAATCCTAGGAAACTGGAATAAAGATGTAGAGAATGAGTGAAATGTTTTAAGGTGTGGAGTGGAGAGGAGAAGAGGGAGCTTGGGAGGGATTGCTTCAATCTTCTCCATAAAATAGGAATTGGGGTCACCTACTGAGATGAATGAAAGTAGGGCTGGAATTTGGGAGAAGACAAGACCCAGAACAAATTCATCAGACATTTTAGTTTCTGATTCTTAGGCTGTTATCTGCAAGTTTCTTGATGATAATGTGCCCATTTTAGGTTGTATCATGTTAATTTATAGGGCCGCAGTCAGCATGCTTTTCTGATTTCCTTTTACAGTGTTCAGGCACTTGGAAGTGAAAGCAGAGAAGATGGTGGGGGTGAGCTAGTATTGAAGACTGTTGGCTTAAACGGTGATAGGATAAGGGGACAAGGAAATCAGGAGTGGAAGCTGTGTTTGTCCTTCATTCTCGAAGAGGACCATGACATCAGGGAAATGATGACATGCCTTGTGGTTGACTTTGGTTTCAGCGAGGGAGGGCTAGCAGTGGAAGCTAGTGCATTGTAGAACTAACTGGTTAATTGTGAAGGAAGAGAAATTAGGCCAGATTAGGGATTATAAAAGCACAGAGCTATATGAGATAT
Organism: Trichosurus vulpecula; assembly: GCF_011100635.1. NCBI lineage: Eukaryota > Metazoa > Chordata > Mammalia > Diprotodontia > Phalangeridae > Trichosurus > Trichosurus vulpecula. Next base: position 358,594,225 of record NC_050575.1, read on the forward strand.
TAGAGATAATCTTTTTAATCAGAGTTTGACTACCAGGAAATAGACTGCTTTGGGAGGCAGTGAGCTATTCATCCATCATCGGACGGTAGAAATATTCATGCAGATGTTGAGCAAGCAGACTTGGGTTCTAGTCCTTGCTCTACCATTAACTCCTTCTCCGATCTTGGGTTTCCATTTTTTGGACATCAGTTTATTTCCTTGTAAAATGATGCAGCCGGGCTATTGATCTCTGAGTTCTAACTTAGATGTTTTGAGTTGTCACGGATACCACGGATGAGATCTCTGCCCACTGGATGTGAGATCTGATTAGACGCCCTCTGAGCTCCCTTCTTTCACTAAGTTGCTATGATTCCTTCTGGTGTTTGTCTAGCCTGGGCTCCCAGAACCAAACGCCACAGCCAAGCTTCTAGCCTCCTTCTAGTAGCTGAAGAGAAATCACTCTGAATTACTAACAGGGAAATGTTGGACTTGTTTCTGGCCTGCCGTCATTTTTTTTTCCCTCGTTTGTCATATAGGAAAACATCCCAAGTGGTCCTGTTGCCTGCCTGCATTCATTTCACAGGTGACCCACCCACTTGGTCACACCTACAACACCTCCCTCTTCCCTGCCCCATCTGTAAATGTTCCCAACATCTGTTAAGGCTTCATCCAAGCGATCTCCCTCTCTTCTTTCTTATTTTCAGCACTCAGGCTGCTGCTGTCTGCTTTCTGGGTGATACTGTAATTGAGAGGGATTGTTTTGTCAAATTGGTTGATGACATTGAAAAAAATAAATTCCTTTTAAGTTGTCTTTTTGATGGGACTTTGTGAAGCAAGTTGTGCCTCCCATCTGTTCTTCTCTGGCTTGGCATTACATCGCTCACCATCATGGCCCAGAGGACCCGGTCCAATCTTGAAGGCTTTTCTCTGATAATCATCCGTTATCACTCTTCTTTTCCCTCAGCCAGGGCTCGGGCCCAAAGAAAATCTGAATTTTGCTCATTTTTAACTAGAGATATTCAATGGCTTATACTAGCGGCAAGCACACAATAAGCATTTGAACACACAATAAACATGCCGGGAAGGTTCTATCTTACTGAAAATGAAATGGGGGCTCCTAAAAGTTAAGTGTCCTGCCTAGGGAAGGTAAGAAACAAGCATTTATTAAGTGACTATTGTGTGCCAAGTGCTTTGCAGATATGGTCTCATTTGATCTTCACAACAAACCTGGCAGATAGGTGTTATTTTTATCTCCATGTTACAGTTGAGGAACCTGAGGCAGACAGAGCTGAAGTGACTTCCCAGCATAATTAATACCTAAAGCTGCATTCAGAACTCAGATCTTCCTGACTGCAGGCCTACCGTCTCCTCCATTGTCCCTCCCTGCTGTCTCTAGGCCTTAGAGCTGAGTGGGAGGGTTGAAGGTAGACTGACTCTCAAGTTCAGCGCTTTATCCACAGTCATATTACCTCTCTGGGTAGTGCTTAACTCACCAATAAAGTTGGATTTCTCTATCCTTTAGGGAAGGAGGTGACTTTGGAAACTGTCTTTAATATTTTCTTCTTCAGGAACCTTCATCCCACCTGAGCTCACAAGATCACATGGCTTAAAGGCACCTTAGATAACACCTCCAGCAAACCCCAGGGTAGCGCAGTGAAAAAAGCCAAGGCTTCTTAAGTCAGGTGCAGTTTCCTTCTGTAGTGATTAAAAGGTTTTCTGTTTGTTTATTTTGTTATTTTGGAGGGAGGTGGGCAGGATCATCTATGGAGAGATTCTCTGAGGGTGAATTATGTAAAAGGTTGGGCATTTGTACACTGGCACATAGTTAGCACTTAATAAATATTTATTGAATTAATATTTATTGAATTAATAAATATTTATTTAATTGAATTGAGTTGTTGTTTGGTGAAAGTAGGTCCGTGGCAATGGAATTGAAGCAGTGGCGTGCTGGTAAATATTTAACAATCAGCTCTCCAGGAAAAATAAAGTACGCATGACACACTTTAATGTGCATTATTAACATTTTCTTCAAGTCTAGGCAAACAATAAAACAATAATTCAAACTCGGATTTGTAGCGTTTGCCAATTTCCAAGACCTAAATGCTTACCTTGAAAATGTAATTTCATTTAGGTTCTTGATACCTCTGAATAGAAGGGACCTCACGGGCTAGGTAACCAGCTACAACCTGTTAGGCATCTGTTATCCATGGATTTGTCTAAAGAGGATCAAGCCTGTTTATATTTTTAAGCTTAACCACCTCTGAAAGACAGTGTGGTATATAGTAATCTGTTACACGGGCTGTCAGGAAGACTTAGAGTCAATCCCTTCACCTGTCTGAGCCTTGGTTCCCTCCTGAGTTAAATGGGAACACCTATTCTTTTAGGCAGTGGAGTATAGTGGATAGAGAGGGCTGACCTTGGAGTCAGGCAGGCCTGAGTTCAAACCTTGCCTCTGACACTTACCTGCTGGCTTACCCTGGCCAGATGGGTTAACCCCTCAGTGCCCCAGGCAACTCTCTAAGACTGTACCTTAGAGGGAAGTTGCCCTTTTGTGTTGGTGGAAGGAATTTCCACCCTTGAAGCTCCCCACAGTGATGAATATCAGAGACCCTGATCAAAAGTAAAAAGGAAACAAAATACTTGCCCTCTGAGGATTGCTGTGGTGAAATGATTTTTGAAAGTTAAAGAACTAGAGAGATGTCAACTGTTATTATGTCATTATATTACAGCACTAATTTGACCAGATTCTCCCTGGTTCCACTTAATTTAGTTCAACAAGCATATATTAATCACCTACTGTGTGCCGAGTCATGTGCTGTTTGATGGTACCCATAAAATCATAATTTAAGAGCTGGAAGGGACTTTAATGGTCCTCTGGTCCATCCTTCTTGTTTTATAGACAAGAGAAATTGAGTGACCAGTGTCCCATACATACTAAGTGGTAGAGACACAATGTGAACCCAGCCCTCTGACCTCACGCCCAGTACTCTTCATTGCCTCAGCACAGTGGAAAAGTATCACATTCTATACCCCAAGGAATTTATAGTATAGTGGGGGTGTGAGACAAGTACACAAATAACTATAAGCCTTGTGTCAGAGACTCCTACGACAAAAGGATTCTTAGTGTGCTCTGGGGGATTCTGTTCTCTTGGTTCCTAACCTCCACTGAGGAAAGCTGGGAAAATATATGCATGGCACCCTCACTATATAGGATCAACTTCCCATTTCCAAGTGCACAACTCTCAATTGAGACTCTCAAAGGAATCTCAATGGGCAGCCATCAGTCTCAAAGATATATATATATATATATATATATATATATATATATATATATATATGTATATATCAGTCTCAAAGAACATTAGGGACTCATCCTAACTGGTGGACCAAGAGTCTACTGTACAGAACTGGGAGCCTTCTGAGTGATGACAACATGTTGGAAGTGTGAGGCCTCTTCCATCAGCGGTGAACAGTGACCCAAGAAAGGACTTGGGGGAGGGCCTTTACTAGAGGAGCCCAAATACCCTGGGGTACCAGTGACTGGATGAGTCCCTAATGTTCTTGAATGTTTCTATGCCATCTCCCCTATGCAGGATGAGTCATTCCAATCTTCAGAATCATTCTCTTGGCCCTAATGCCCTTTGGTACTTTCCTGTTTTCTCTTTTCCAGTTGTCCTCAGTTGCCACGTACCACTTTCTAGTGTTCCTCATTTTTCTCTACAGGCACTCAAATGAAAGAATTAGGGTCAAGGAGATAAGATCTCAGTAGCTGATCTCTACCTATAACACAACTCGTAAAAAGACTAAGTGCTCAGGCCAGGTTAACAGAGGGAACAAACATTTATTACCTGCCTACTATATGCTAGGTATTACACTAAGCACTCTCCAAATATTATCTCATTTGTCCTCACAACAGTCCTGGGAGGTAGGTGCTATTATTATCCCCCTTCTACCATTGAGGAAAATGAGAAAGACAACAACAGTTAAGTGACTTGCCCAGGGCCACACAGCTAGTGAGGGTCTGAGGATGAATTTGGTGTAAGGTCTTCTTGATTCTAGGCCTGGTGCTTTAGTGCTCTGCCTTGAGGGATGAGAGCTCCCAGGAAGGCTTCATGGATGAGGAACTTCTCGAACAAAAGGAAGGGAATGGATGTGAAATCTGTTCTAGGCATGAGGTAACTTGTGTGAATGTAGGGAGGTATGAAATCAAAGAAAGCAAAGGCTCCAGTTTGGCCAGACTCTAAATGGTGTAATGCACAGGAGGGAGTAAAGGCTGTTTGTGAACACAGACCATGTACTTACTTGCCTCTCTTTGCATGATCAGCATTTCTCACAGTTCTTGGACATAGCTAGTGATTAATAAATGCTTGTTAACTGACTAATGTAAACTAAGGCAGAGAAGATTGGTTTTACCTACATTCCTGAAGTAAGATCATTAAAGAATAGAACCTGGAAAAATAAGAGAAGGGGCCCCAGTGGGTAACGCCCATTTAGGAAGGAAGGGGGAGCAACAGCAATGGATGACCCCTTGTTGGGAATGTTGTTGAGAATGGCCTTGACCATGTATGGGTTGGACCAGATGGCCTCAGAGCTCTCTTCCAACTCTGAGATTCAGTAAAATCGGCTAAAGACATTAGAGGAAAACCAAGAAGCATTTATTAAGAGATTATTATTTGCTGGGCACCAGGGATCCAGATAGAAGCCAAAAGAAAGACAGGCCCAGTCCTCAGGGAGCTTACTTCTGGTGAGGGAAGGTAACACAAAAGGAAGATGATGAGGGAAAATGGAGAAGAGGTACCCACATTGTGGAGGCGTGGCATCAAAGCTCTTGGAGGGCAATGAAGGTTGGTTGGCCTGGGACCCTCCCCAAAATGGAGGTCTTGAGTGGGACTCACCAATGGGAGGGGAGGTATGCCATGGCAGAGGGATGTTCCAGGGGGTTAAGACAGAAGGTAAAGGTGGATGTTAGAGGGTGAGGAGGCCTCCAATATTGAGATGTAGTGTTGAAACTCAGGAGAGTCAGAAGTCGAGCCAAGAGGACAATAAAGGTTGCTTGGGGTCCTTGGCAGGAACTCTACCAGTAGGAAAAGAAGTCATAGAAGTCAAGGGAAGAGAATATCAAGGAGGAGTCAGGGAGGGATAAGAAGCATGCATAGAGCCTGAGACAGGTGTCCTGGCACAGTGTGGTGGGGGAGGGGGTACATTTGTAGTGACCCTTACCCTAGGGAAAAAGGGAAAGGCTAATGGAAATGCTTCCCCAAGATATTCTGTCACACCCCACTAGGCACTATGCAGCCTGTAATGGTTTTTAGTGTTCGCATGATTCAGAGAATTCTGATTCCAATAGCCAGTAATCAGGTTAGATACTTAGGGAGATGTCCTAACTCTTTTAAGCTCTAGGAATGTGGCCTGGAATTGTTGTGTAGTACCCTGAAAGAGTTAATGCTCCTAGGATCTCCCTGTCTGCCTTTCTCTCAGAGAAACTAGTCATTTGAAAGCTAATCTCCTAATTTGATGAGCTGTATACAAGCAAGAACATAAAATCCAGACAGAATGCAGGAGAGTGAGGCTGGCTTCTTGCATTAGGAAGCTCTTCTCCCAGACCGAAGCTGGAGGTTAACCGTAATGAATTGACTCCAATCACTCCAAGCCTTTTAATTAAACAATTGTGTTTCCTTTAGAGAGGCAGCCTGATGTCAAAGATAGCATGCTACACTTAGCATTGGGGAAAACCTGGCTTCAGATCCTACCTCTGAATGTTATACTTGCAGTCAGGAGGACCTTGGTTCAAATTCTGTCTTTGACACTTGTTAGCCACTTGACAATGGGCAAGTCATTCACCTTCTGGGAACCTTGGTTTCTCCCTCAGTACAATGGAGATAACTATACCCATAGCAACTATCTTACAAGGTTATATTGAGGATTAAATGAGATTGTATGTATAAGGCTGTGTGTACCACTACATAAAATGCCATGAGAGAGAGTCTGTGATTTCATAGGTTTGAGGAACTCCCACTGTGGGAACTCCCTCCACAAAATCAGATCAATAACTCACCTGCAGCTCAATCTTAGGGAGTCACCTGAGACACTGAAAGACTGACTGACTTATGGTCATGCAGTCAGTGCATGTCAGAAGTTGGACCTGAATTCGGGGCTTCCTTCATAACCCTGTGCTTTGCTACTTCCCATAAATTATTTGTGGTCATTACTTGGAAAGAGGTGGATTATTTTACATAATTTCAGGAGAGTAGTAGATTTCTTATGAGTCACATTAGCATTTGGTGTCGTTAAAGTGATAATGAGTATGTGAGATGAGGAAATTGACCAATGAGGCATGTGAATGAGGATGTTCCTCAGGTTCCCTTAGGAAGCAAGGGTGCCTTCTTTGGGTCTGGTTGCAGGAAAAGTGGGGCATGGTGGGCTTAGCACTGGCTTCTATTACTGTCTCCAACACTTAGTTATGTGACTTGGATAAATCACATCTCTTTGGACTTCATTTTCTCCTATTTGTGAAGCAGGATGGCTGGAATCCTAGATAGTGGATATCCTTTTTAGCTCTGACATTCTGTGGGTTTTATGTTTCATCTGCCTGGCAGAACCTAGACCAGGGGTGGGAAACCTGTGGCCTCAAGGCCACATATGGTCCTCTAGGTCCTCAAGTACAACTCTTTGACTGAATCCAAACTTCACAGAACAAATCCCCTTCATAAAAGGATTTGTTCTATAAAACCTGGACTCATTCCAGACACTAAAAACCATTACAGGCCTGCATAGTGCCTAGTGGGGTGTGATAGAATATCTTGGGGAAGCATTTCCATTAGCCTTTCCCTTTTCCCCTAGGGTAAGGGTCACTACAAATGTACCCCCTCCCCCACCACACTGTGCCAGGACACCTGTCTAAAGGCCACACCCAAGGACCTAGAAAGCCACATGTGGCCTTGAGGCCACAGGTTCCCCACCCCTAACCTAGACAAAGGAGGACCCCTTGGTGAACATCTCCCATCCCCTGGCTTTAGCCTTCTATTTCAGAAGCTCAGTAGCTCCACAGAAATCAGGGCAGGGCAGTGGCCCACTTGGGAATGAAGTATCAAGATCCTAAGAATCTGAGTTTCGAGTAACTCTTGTTGGTTTGCTAATAAATGTAGCACTCTTTCTGAGATGCTTCATAATTCATACTCACAGGTGGAATGCCTGTGAGGGACAACTACTGCAGGTTCAAGGTTCACTATGGGGATGTTCTCCTAAAACTTGCTCCTCAGACTCCTCCAGTGTATTTACCTTCAACAGCCAGCCAGTTGCTCCAGTTAGTTCCATACAAAGGTATTAATGAGATGGCATTGCAAGAGCAGTATCTAAAAACCTTTCTTCTTTTGAATCTAGGATGTACTTTCCCACAAACACACCAAGAATCAGGGGAAGGACTGGACACATACAGAGTATGCTACCATGTGTGGCCAACAGAGCTCGCTTCCGATATCCTAAGTCCTTGATCAATGTCCTTTCTCTTCTCATGGTGTCTTCATGCTATTTCCCCATAGTACAGCATCTCTGCTGGGCATGCCACTCCTTGGACCCATTCCCTGCATAGTATGGCATCTCTTATTGGATGAGTATCTCCATTGTAAGATTCTATAGCCAAATGGGGAGGGAAAGTAATCCTTTCTGCTCCCTAACAGATGAGGAGTAATTTCCTTTTGAGAATGAGTATTTTCTTCCAAAAATGACTCTCTTCTCCCCCGAGCTGCTTCCTTCCTCAGCAGACTCCCTAGAGAATATGTTTTGCTTTTAAAGGGCCAACTGGGCAATCCTTTGGCAAAACAACAGTTAGCTATCATATAATTCCATCCAGTTTAATTGAAGAACTCCTTCACACATCCTAAAGGGGTAAAAAAAAAGTGTAAACATTACTTTATACTTCCTTTAAAATCATAACATCTCATTGTCTCTGTTATATGCCCCTAACATCTTGTAATTTCATCAAATGGGCAAGGTGAAATCAATTAATCCGGGATCCCCTGATTAACACCCCCCCACATACCCTACATAAATAAACATGTTGCATTGAATGACAGAGTAGGGCAGTACCACTCAAATATTTGTTGAAGGTGTTCTTTCCTTCCTTCAGATTTCTTAGAACACTTAGAACTTAGAACACTTTCGATTCTCATTAGAACACTTTTTGTCTCATTACTACCTACCTTATATTCCTTACTTATCTTTGTGTATGTTGTCCCATCTTTCAGTATAATGTAAACTCCTTTCTTCTTTGTATCACTAGCACCTAGGAAAAGGCCTTGCACATAGCGGGCCTTAATAAATGTTTAGCAAATGTAATTTGTTGAGTTACACACCTACTATGTGCATAGTCGTGTTTTGGATGCCACAGAGGGTATAAAGAGATGTGCCTGCCTTCAAGCATCTCAAAGTCCAGGAAGGGAGGTAGGATACACAGAGGAACAATCAAGTCCCAAGCTGGTGTGATCCCAACTTTGAAGTTCTCAGAGTAGGGACAGATCACTGTGCAATGTGAAAGGGAAGGATTGTTTGTTGTTGTTGTGGTTGTGGTTCATCCTTTGTTCTTGAAGAGGACCAATGGAATCATGAGGGTGATGTCTTAACTTCCTTGTGAATTGGATATGAGTGGGTCAGAGCTGTGCAAAGTCATTAGCTTCATTCTCTTCTCCAGAGTTCTCCTTCAGTGGCAAGACAAAGTTCAAGACTACTGGCTATGGCCCAGGGTGCAGTCAGTGAAATTAAGATCTTTCCCAGGTCTCACTTTATCTGAGGCCACACCCATTCAATGACTAAGGACTGGGGAAGAGTAGTGACTAAAGACAATCCAATTTACTATCACAGAGATATCAGTCTGGGAGGGGAAGACCTTAAAGAGTTTCTGGCTGGAACAGAAAAAAATTGCTATTTATACTCATTCTAAGCCATCAAACCTAAATAGTGAGCCACAGAGCCTTGAATTGGGGCTATTATCGGCCATTCAGTGAAAGCCAGAGTAATCTGGGTTTTAAGGTGGAATCAAGTAGCTCCATTTAAAATAAAGTGGGCTTTTAAAAACCTGTCTTTTCAGAGCTACATTTCAAGAAATCAAAAATGGAAACCACACAGGACAAAAAATAAATTTTCCCAGCTTTTTGAAAAAAGGGAAAAAATACAAATTAAAAGGAGAAGGAAAAGAAATAATAATAGAAACATTCCCAAACTTTTGCTAGAATTGGCAGGTTGGGTCCCCAGAGGGCAATGATTACTACTACCTGGTAGTAGTAGTACCTAGTTTACTCCTTCAGGGGAGGGTTCATAAATGATTATTGTCTAAACCAGCCCTAAAAATGAACCAACCAGGTTAGAGTCCTTCTGGAATGTCCCAATCCAGATGCCAAAATTTTACAGCTAGAATGTGACTAATTTAGAAGAATGGGGAAGAAGGTAAAAACTGGATGATATATGTATTCCCCTCCTGTGGGGCTTGGAGAATCTTCTGCCATGTTCTTTGCTCTATTGCCTGAACACAGTCAATGGTACCTTGACCATTTGGCATAGTAAGAGCTACAACTTTCACATTGACTTTGTGTGAAATTGGCCAGATTTTAAAAGAGAAATTTGATATTTTTTGAAAGAAGAATTATAATCTGTTCTTACCATTTGTCTGTGTTACCTCGGGCAGGCCATTTGACATTTTTTGAGCCTCAGTTTCTTCATATGTAGAAACGAGATGATGCTTTCCCTTATTGTTGTGTTTGTCCTTTGTTTTTGAAGAGGACCATGACATCAGGGAAATGATGATATGACTTGCAGTTGACTTTGATTTGAGTGAAGGAGGGCCGTGCAAGGTCACCAGCCTCACTTTCTCCTTCAGAGCCATCTGGGTCCAGGAACCAGATAGATATTCATCAGGATGACTGGAGATGACCCAGGATGCAGTGGGAGACCCTGGCCCTTTTAGGCTTAGGCCTTTTCATGTACTCACTTAGCATGAGGTAAGGCCCATTCAGTGAATAGGCCTGAAGAAGTCAGTCAAGGGATGGCCCCTGTAATTAGAAAAAAGAAAAAAAAAATCAAGTTAGGAGGGGAAGATCCTCAGGGTTGCTGTTCCAAAGAGAAACAGTTACCATTGACATTCACTTGAAGCCAGCAGGGCCCAAAATATAGCCATTAAGTAAAGCTTGGGCAGGGATCTATTGTGGTCCAACCTATGAGCCTCAGAGTGAACTGGGTTTAAGGTTTTGTGAAATAAAGAAAGGAAGGAAGGAAGAAAGAAAGAAAAAAGAGAGAGAAAGGGACGGAGGGAGGGAGAGAGAGAAAGAGAGAAGGAAGGAAATAAAGAAGGAAAGGAAGGAAGAAAGAAAGAAAGGAAGGAAGGAAGGAGAGAAAGAAAGAAAAAGAAAGAAAGAAGAAGAAATTTAGCTAGTAAACCCCAAGTTCAGTGGGCAGCTTCTGGCCATCAAAATTTACCTTTCTTTGGAGAGAAGAAGGAGGAGGAGAAGGAGAAGATGAGCTGAGTTAACCAACTAGCTGGGTCCCCTTTGAGGCAGCTCATTCTACTTACAGGTTGTGTTTGTCCTTCATTTTCGAAGAGGACCATGGCATCAGGGATATGATGACATGACTTGCATTTGACTTTGATTTGAGTGAGGGAGGGCTGTGCAAGGTCACCAGCCTCACTTTCTCCTGATAACCCAATCATACTTTTTCTTTTTTTCTTTCAAAAAACCTTGAACCCAGTTCACTCTGAAGTTCATAGATTGGACCACAATAGGTCCCTGCCCAAGCTTCACTTAATGACTGTATTTTGGGCCCTTCTGGCTTAGAGTGAATGTCCATGGTAACTGTTTCTCTTTGGAACAGCAACCCTGAGGATCTTCCCCTTCCAGCATGATTTTTTTTTCTTTTTTCTAACTAAAGGAGCCATCCCTTGACTGACTTCTTAAAGAGGCCTATTCACTGAATGGGCCTTACATCACTCTAAGTGAGTACATGAAAAGGCCTAAGCGTAAAAGGGCCAGTCTTCCAATGCATCCTGGGCCATCTCCAGTCATTCTGATGAATATCCATCTGATCACTGGATCCAGATGGTTCTGGAGGAGAAAGTGAGGCTGGTGACCTTGCACAGCTCTCCCTCACTCAAATCAAAGTCAAATGCAAGTCATGTCATCATTTCCCTGATGTCATAGTCCTCCTTGAAAATGAAGGACAAACACAACCTGTGAGTAGAATGAGCTGCCTGAAAGGGGACCCAGCTAGTTAGGTAACTCCACTCTTCCTCTCCCTCACCTTCTCCTCTCCAAAGAAGGTGAATTTTGATGGCCAGAAACTGCCCACTTAACTTGGGGTTTACTGGCTAGATCTCTTTCCATCATGCTTGCACTACTTACTTGTAGGATTGTTACTAGGAAAGCAGTTTGTGTATCTTAAAGTGCTATAGAAATCCAAATTTCCAATCTTCTCTTCCTCCTCCTTTTCCTTCTCCTTTTAATTCACCATCATTATTATTGTTTTTATCACGACTTCTACACCACCACCATTACAAAATTACCTCTTGGCACCCAGCGCTCGATTTTAAAAAGAAAAGTCTCTTTAATAAGGAATGAAAAAGGTGTGAATTTCCCAAGGGGGTGGTTCCCATTGGATGCAATTGTTTTGTTCTCAGTATAGACCGCTGGTTCCCTGTTCACTCTCTCCTCTCCCCACCTGGAAATCACCACTTGTGGTCAGCAGAGTCTTAAGGAGACTTCAAGATAGTATCCTAGGTGACTCATGCCAAAGCTTCAGTCCCATCTGATTTGAGCAGAAGTGATAATGCTACTTAGGACAGAGACACCTGAGTATTTATCAGATCAAAGTGGAAGGAACAACATGAATTCCCAATATACAAGTGCCTTTCTTGCTTTATCTACCAAGCAGCTGGTGGAGACTACTTTCTCCTTGCCCTTGAAAGAGCAGCCTACTTGGGGCTCTCCCCCAACTGTGTTCTGTCTGGTACTTTTCTGTCTGAGGTGAGATTATTTGTCAAGAAGACTTGTGTAAACTTAGGCAAGTCCTTTTCCCTCTCTGGGCCTCGGTTTGTACCTCCGAACAATGAAGGGGTTAGATTAGATCACTAAGGTCCCTTCCAGCTCTCACAGTCTAAGATTCCATGATCCGTCTCCACTATCCACCCCTTCTGCAGTGCTCCACCACCATTTTCCACTGGTTGGGAATCAGCATGAGTGTAGACAGTTTTTTAGGTGAGGGAACTTATTTTAATCTGAATCCCTTCCACATACTCAAGGACATGAGCTGGCCAGAGTTGTTCTCTCTATGTCTGAGGCCAAGCAGGGCTTCAATAAACACCGGCAATTACATGCTTCTCACCAGCTGTGCTATCCCTAGGGGAGACTAGGGCTCTTTTCTCACCTTCCCATATACAGTATGCATATCCAGTAGCAGAAGTCCATTGCCTTCCTGAGGAGGGGGAGTGGCTTGGAGAGGGCAGTTAAGTAACACCTGGACATGCTCACTTGGTTCCTGATGGAGCTCTATACAAATCAGCTGAGACCTGCTGACCCTGCAGTAGCAAGACCAGCTCCCAGGCAGCAATTCCCTGCCATTGTCAGAAGCATGACTGGAGGTGCCATGTGAGTCATCCTCCAGGACAACTTGAGCAGAGTCCAGAAGGGAGCAGGGCAGTGGCTTCCTGGACTCTGGGGAAGGAGAACAGATTTGGGTTTCAGATTTTATCTTTTATCTCGCTTTCAGAGATTATGTCTTCAGGGAAGATTTCCTGGGACGGTCCTCTTCTCAAGTAAACAACCAGAGTTCAGGGACTCACACAAAACTTCAGAGGGGAGCACAGAGATCATAGGGGAGAGAGATCATAACTGTATTTTCTTTAGAGCGCCAGGCTATACTTCCTCCCCTCGTGAGATCATATCTAAAAGGCCCCTGGTTGTCAGTGACTTCAGCAGACCCTGCACCGATAAAACAAAGATGAGGGCCCAATCTGTAGTTTAGAGCCAACACATAGCTATCCAAATTGATCCTGAAAAGGATCAATTAATTAAATTAATGATTAATTAAAATTAGCTAAGATTCTTTTCTCTAGATTTTGTTATTTGTTTGTAAATCCCTTTGGAAGTCTAATGAAACCTGGGGTCCCCTTCTTAGAATAATCATTTTAAATGTATAAAATGAAATATATAGGAGACCAGTTATAGTACAATACAGTTATTAATACAATTATCTATATGGTTATACTTTTAAAAAATTCATGGACCCTAGGTTAAGAACAGCTGATTTAGACTCTCCTAAACCCTGGCTATTCTGTATGTCTGTATCATATCTTATTTGTTTTGAATTTGAAAGGTTCCACTCTGACCAATGGAGGTCTACACTTGCATAGCCCTGTGAAGAGGAAAATTGAAGGGGACAAAGATTACGTCTTTGACAAGAGGCTCAGGTATAGCGTACGTCAAAATGAGAGCAACTGCCGGTTTCGAGACATTGTGGTGCGTAAGGAAGAAGGATTCACACACATTCTGCTGTCCAGCCAGACTTCTGACAACAATGCCCTGACACCAGAGGTAAGAGAGAAGGTCCCGAGGGCTAATGAGCTAGGCTCAGTGTCCATTGACATTTTGATCAAGACATTCAATAGAATTACCTTCTTCTTAGCTACGCTAAGAGGTGTCTATAAGGGGAAAGACAATTGACTGGTGAAAAAAAGCAAATCCATCAAGAGATTATGTTTTGTTACATTTTCCTACAGAATCAGAGTTGAAATGGGACCTTAGAGGTCATTTAGACCAACCCTTGACAGGTTAGGAAACCCTTCCATAACATTTCCAACAAGTGGTCATCCAGTCTGCATGTGAAGACCTCCAGTGATGGGGAATTCACTATCTCCCTTCTTTGACAACTCTCCTAAGAAATTTGCCCCCTTTCCCCTTACATGAAGCCTAAATCTGCCTCTCAAGTCAAATCTAGAAGCATTTAGTAAGCACCTACTATGTGCCAGGCACTATGCTAAGTGTTGGGAATACAAAGTAAGACAAATGAAGTCCCTCTTCTCCAGGAGCTCACAGCCTCTCAGCCTCTTCCACTTATTATTCCTAGATTCCTCCCCTGGAGCCAAGCAAAGCAAATCCATTCTGTCTTCCCTATGATAGCCCTTAAAATACTTGAAAATGGCAATCATATTCCCCCCTAAACTCTTCTCTCTCAAGGCTAAACATCCCCGGTTTCTTCAATTGATTCTTACTTGAACGTGGTCCCTAGGCTGTCACCAACCCAGCCCCCCTTCACTGGTCATAGAATCAAAGAGACTCAGAATTGGAAAAATCCTTAGAGGACTTTTAGTACAGCCCTTATCTGAACAGACTTCCCTCCTAGTCATTCAGGTAATCAGTAAGCATTTATTAAGTGCCTACTATGTGAATGGCATGGTGATGAGTATCAGGAATACAAAGGCAAAGGACACTTCCAGCTCTTAAGGAGTTCAGGGTCTGATGGGGGAGACGACATGCAAACAGCTATGTACATACAGCATATGTTCAGGATAAATTGGAATGAACAAATAGGAGACATCCAGCCTTTGAAGACCTCTAGAAATGCAAACTCATTACCTTCTGAGGTGGTACATTCTACTTGTGGATAGCTCTAATTGTTAGGAAGTTTTTCCTTACATCAAACCCAAACTTAAACTTCTCAAACTTACTTTCATTCATTGGTATTGGCTTGCCCTTCTGTGGTCAAACAGACTGGGTCTAAACCTTTCTTCCACATACCATCCATTCAGTTCCTTGAAGACAAATTTCATAGTCCTGAGGTCTAAACATACGCAGTCCCTTCAACTGATTCTTTCATCTCATGACCTTGAGGACTTTCACTATTCTGATTACTCTTCTCTAGATGGTCTCCAGTTTTTCTCCAACTGAAAGTTTTCTGAAAATGCTGAATACGATGCTACTTAGCTCATTCTGAACACAATGCCTCTCCAAATGAAATCTGAGACATCAGACTTCTGACTACTTCTTAATTATCTATTGACTCTCATTGAGCTGGAAATGACAAATTTTTGTATGGTCATCTCTGTCTCCCCCCACCCCCATCTTGTGCACACACACACACACACACACACACACACACACACACACACATATATATATATATATATATATATATATATATATATATATATATATATATATATATACACATATATTACTTGTTTAGGACTTTACATTTGTCCCAATTAATGTGATTAATAATCTTCTTAGGTTTGGTCTGTCATTCTAGATTGTCAGAATCTTTTTGGATCCTGACTCCATTATTCAGTGTCCTTAGCTGGTCTCTCCAAGTTTCCTGCCATCTGAAAATTTGACAAGCATGCCTTCATCTAAATCACTAATAAAAATGCTTTATAGAACAGGGTTAAGGAAAACCCCTCAGGGAAATCCAGTAGAGACCTTCCTCCCTCCAAATTGACATTGACAAGTTTTATGTTTTCTTAGTTCCTGATCCCAGTTTTTTTTCCTTTGCATTCTCTTCTATGTTCAGGGAAGAAATCTACCTTCCTATAGCCCTTCTTCCAAATATTCCCTCTCTAAAGGGGAGAGTATCCCAGGGTCTGTTGGCTTGGCTGCTACTGAAAAATACCATAGGAATTTGTCTGGAGGTGATTTTATTCAGGGTGACTCCCATCCTACCCCCAGATATACCTCTTTATAGAGCTGAGATTCACTCTCCCCTGTAGGCAAGTCAAGACCTCTTAAGTATTTTCTAATACTCCATCCTTCAAACACAGTTTAATAGCGAAGGAGCTTCGAATAGCAGGGGCTAGAAATCAGAAAACCTAGATTTGAACCAGTTATCCATCTTTGGCCAAGACACCTTCATTCTCTGGTTTTCATCTCTTTCTTCTCTAAAAAGGGACAGCCAAGACTGGGTGCTTTCTAGATTTCCCTCTAGCTTCAACATTCAATTCTGATTTTATTAGACCTAGATCTGCCCCTCTTTACAAGGATCTTCCCACTAAATCTGAGACTTGTTTTGTTTAATTTCTCTTAGTAGTGATACTAGTCTACAGTACTACCAGTATGAAGCTCTCCTTGACCTTGTTTGTGACCCTTCCCAGTCTTCTCTATAACTATCCTTCTGGCCTGAATCAGTTTTTTTGGCTTTCTAGAAAAGGTTAAAAGAGAGAACTCCTCTGTCTCTCGGCCCAATTCCCCTCTTGGGATGGGTAACCTTAAACTCCTTCCATAGAACTCTTTCTTTGGAATGTTGAAAAGGTAAGAGGTGGGGGGAAGGAGTCACTTAGAACTTCCCTTGTTCCTCTGACCATCCCAATACCTAATCAAGAGGTCCAAGGTCAAGAGATGTTTTCCCTTTGGACCAGCCAATATGGTGGTGGCTCACCTCTAGTAGATGGAAGATGGAACTCAATATAAGAGTCCTCAGCACTTGGCCTGGATTCTTTAGGTTGTTCTTCAATCTATAATATAGATCTTGAAGTGTATCCCTGTGCCCTCACCCCTACTCCAAAGCATGTTCCAGTCTCTCTTGGCTTTCACGTTTAGGTTCATTAATTAAAGACGCTGAGCTATTTTAAGGTTGTGTTTGTCATAGCTAAGTGTCCGGTTACCTTTGTGGAGTGGGTCTAATGAATTTCTAGCCCTCCAGCCAGAGTAAGGTTTCTGGGAAGAATGCATGATTTTGAACGAATTGGAATTGTGCTTCTCTCTCAGCTCAGTCCTGTTTCTAATGCTCCCCAATTACCTACAGTTCTTGGTACCCGGTTAGCCTGGTGGACCTTAAGGTACCAGGAGAAATTTGTTGGGACTCTAGTTCATTCAGAGCCACCTACGGGTGAACAAAGTCAAATCAATGAACAGTTAAATGACCAGTCAGGGTCCCCTCTCATTTTTCCCCAAGTTAAGCGGTTAATGGGTTTTTACACATGAAGAAATATTGCTCATACTCCTGTTTTTCCTTCACAACCAATGAGCCTTTCTCATTCATAACCTGTCATACCCCGTTTAGGGTGACATCCCTCAGACATTTGTTGGGATGATTTGGAAGCTGTGTTGCCTTGGGAAAATTGCTTCATCCCCCTAGACTTAGTTTTCTCATTAGTCAGATGAGGGCACCGAACCCCATGCTCACCAGGTGCCTTCCATGCTGACATTCTGAGTCTTAATTAGCAACTCAATTCACATTTAGTAAGTTCAGTAGGGGGTAGCCTTAGTAGAATGGAAAAAAACATTGTTTTGGGGGGTCCAATAACCTGAGGTAGGAGTCCTGGGTCTGCTATTTACTACTAGGTGGAGTATTACAGTAAGTAAACCACTGGACTTGGAATCTGAAAGACCTGAGTTCAAATCCTGACCCAGAAGCTCACTAGACTGGGTAACCCTGAATGAGTCACTTAAACTCTGTTTGCCTCAGTTTCCTCACCTACAAAAAGAGAGATCTTCACAAGGTTATGGAGAGGACCAAATGGGATAATACATCTAAAGCACCTTGCCAGCCTCCAAGCACTACTTACATACATACATACATACATATATACTATGATTCCTGCTGTAGTTGTTGTCTGTATCGGCTAGGGCAAGCCTCTTACAGATAAGGAAACTGGACCTCACCTCACAGTGTTAAAGAGTGGCAGAACAAAGAAATACGTGGACTGTGAAGGGGGAAACAATTTTCCTGATTGGAGCAATCAAGGAAGGCTTCTTGGAAGAGATGGCATTTGAGATAGTCTAGAAAAGATAGGTAGGAGTTTAATAGGCAAAAAAAGAGGAAAGAAGGCATTTCAGAAAGACAAAATAGCATCAGCGCAAGGGATAGAGGTGCAGCTCACACTGTGTGTAAAAGGTCAGGGATTTATTCAGTTTATCTAGAGAGAATAAGCATTTATACAGCACCTACTGTGTGCCCAGCACTGTGCTAAGCACAAATATTACCTCATATGGTCCTCACAACAACTCTATCAGATACGTGGTATTATTATCCCCATTTTTACAGTTGAGGAAACTGAGGCAAGAAGAAGTTGATTGACTTGCCCAGAGTCACACAGCAAGTGAGTTTCTGAGGCAGAATTTGAACTCAGGTCTTCCTGACTCCAAGCCCAGCGCTTCATCTACTCTGCCACCTAGCTGTCCAAATAGAGGATATTTGAAGGGTAATCCTAGCACCGAAAGGGCATCCAGTTCCAGATTGTGGAACGACGTGAATGCCCGGTAAAGGAATTCTATTTGCGAGGCAGTAGGGAGTCATGGAAAATGTTTGAGCTGAGCACGTACAGCCTTCGCTGTAAAGAGTGCCAAAGGTGAGCTTCCTCACAGTATAAGGTGCAATATTTGTTTACTTTCACCTTCCCCAGGAAATGAGAGTATGACCCCATTGGAAGCTACGTGTTCTATGGGATTAATCAGCCACCTTCAATTCAAATGAAATTTGTTAAAGACATGCTATGTACAAAGCCCTGCTCAGCACTGGGTACACAAAGGGACCATTTTCTTTCAATAAAATATAGTACCCCAAAAGTCTTAGTGTGGTTTTAAGCTTTAATAGCTTTCTTATGTTTTAAAAGCTTAAAATTGCATGAAGACTTTTCGGACACCCTGCATAGGTGTTGACATTCCTGCCGCTGTGGTTGCTGTGGCTGTCCATAGAGCCGTGGGTCAGAAGATGTTAGCAAAGACGGAGGGCTTTCACACCCATGCAGTTCTGTCTTCCTTCCTGTCTGAGATTCCCTCCAAGTTCAAACTGAAATCGTGTGAGTAAGGCTAGCTCGAGGGAGTCATCAGTTGCTGGAGCTGATCCAGCTGGCCTCAGGCTGTGTTTTCTTTAGCTACAGACCCTGGCCCTGCACCGGGGGGCCCCTTAGTAGGGCATTGGCTTCACATACCCCAGATTTGTGAAGCTGGCCAGCCTCCTGTCCCCACCATCCAGCAAACAATTTCGAAGCAGACTGTGGAGCAGATGGTGGAGCGTTGGGGAGGAAGAATCTTCCTTTCCTCTGTATTCATTAGGGGGCCCATTCCTGACTCTCTTTCAGAGGCATATTAAACACATGGAAATGTTAAAAAAAATCATGCTACATTGTTTTCCCCAAACTTTGTATAGGCCGTATTTTCATTAGTTTGGATCCCTGGCTGGTTACAGCATGACTGAATGATAACAGCAGCACGGCTTCAAATTCATACAGTAACTTTACGGTTTGGAAGCTCTGTTTTGCAGCCAACCCAGAATTCCATGGAAGTCAGTAAAAAAAAATGGTGATGAATGAGTCTGGTTTTCTTGTTCAAGTTCATGAAGTTACAAAAAGCAAGCCTTATTCCCCCTTTCCTTTGTCCTCAGGCAGGTACTCTCAGTCGATGAGGTCAGTGAGTTAGTTGTCTCATATGCGACTTGGTTTCTTCAGCATTCAAACTTCTTGCTATACTGATCCCTGACCCCTCCCCAAAAAACCCAACAACAAACAACAACAAAAACCCCACAACCAACTCTTGGTCACTAGCTTTTGTGAGGAAGAGAGGGTGGATGTGGGCTTCCTACCCCAACCTCCTCTTCTCTCCTCATGCTGGTAAAGTCTAGAGGTGAATGAGAAATCCCAGGGACTCCTGTGAGCCTTATGGGGAAGGTGTGAGCAAAGCCCTCACCTAATCTGACTTCAGGATGGATGTCCATGAATACTCCGAAAAGTCAGCTATCTCATTGCACATGGAGACTTCAGTTAAGTGAAGATTTCACATTTGATCTAAGGAAAATTAGAATAATATTTATTCATAATCCTATGCAGCCCCTGAGGAGAGAGAAGTTCATAGATTTGTCATCCTTGTCCAGAGAAAATCACTGGCACATGCTTGAAATTCCGATTTTGCTTGGCAGAATGGCTCATTAATGCCAGGGCTCAGAAAAGACTGCCATTCTAATGCTCTTTCCTCTTATTCCTCTCCCCACCCTAGCTTTGGAAGCCTGGAAAGGAGACTGTAGGTGGGTGGTCTTCTATACCCGGTTAGAAGTTCTAATCCAGGAGAGAACCTTTTAGTTACATGGATGTTTTCTCCCCATAGCCCACAATGGGTTATGACAAGTAGGGACCACCTCTAGTCCAACCCTACCAGTAGGTCAGTTCCAGTCTATCAGATCAAATGAGTGCTCCTTTGAATGGAGGGATGGAGAACTTGCTATTTCTGGAGGTAATCAACACTACTTTACACAACTCTGATTGTTATGACTTGGATGTCTCGTAGCACAGAGCCCTGTACATAGCAGGTGATCAATTAATGCTTGTGTGGATTTCAGTACTAGCTACAATAATTCAAACCAATGATAAACCATTTTTATGTATGGTAAATATTTCTGTCCCTAGTCCTATCTGCGAAATGAACCTATCTGTGACCAGTTTGACATTGTTAATGAAATCACTTGATTGTATTCCCCTGCGTGATAAATTCCACTGAACCCATCCAGGGTTAGAGACTGTTTTATTCTTAATTTTCAAAATATAAGTAGAAAGTTGTTTTCTCAGGGGTCTGTGGCATAACCTTGGGGCTCTAAATGCAAAGAACAATCCTTACCCATGCCACAAGCTAATCTTTGTCTCTCTAGAGGGTTTATGCCGAGGAAGAGACCTCTGATCTATGGATAACTCCCATTGAGATAATACAGCTCAGAAAGTGGGAGAGCTAGGGAAGGCTTAGAACACAGGGCAACTTAGCCCAATGTATGGCCATTCTGTCTCCAGTTAGTTAATCCCAAATGCTAGACTGGTAGCCTGTGACCTGCTGAGACTGAGTAGAGGTTCTTCCTTCTGACATTAAAGCCCTTCAGAAGTATGGTCCTGGTCCATACTTCTAGGCTGATTGATTCCCCCTCATCCCATCTCCCATCTCCATGCTTTTGCTCCATTCCAGGCTGCCCTCCATGCCTGGAATGCTCTCCCTTCTTATCTCCACCTCTTGGAACTTCAACCACCCTTCAAGACTTAACTCAAGGGCCACCTTCCTCAAGAGACTTTCCTGCCTCCCCCGGTTAGGAGTGTCCCCACCCACCAAAAATAACCGTGTATTTAATTTGTGCATATTTAGTTGTCTATGTAGGTGTTGGTTCCATGAGCAGACCGGAAGCTCCCGTTAGTTTTTGTTTTTGTACCCCGCCCACCCTCACCCCCGACCCAAAGCACAGTACCTGGCACAGAGGAGATGACTAATACATGCTTGCTGAATTCAATCGAATTAAATTACGTTGAAACAAATGCAGTTATCACCGCAGAGAAATACACAAAGTCATAGTCACACAGCACCAGAGGGCCTTGACATCCAGGCTGGAGAATCAGTCATTAACCACCAGGCCCAATTCCTCCCTTTGTGAGACGGGTTGCAGCTGTGCTAAGCATTTCCATTGTTTACTCTTCTCTGTACACAGATTATGAAGGAAGTGCGGAGAGCATTGTGCAACGCGTCCGCGGACGACAGCAAACTCTTGCTTCTCAGCGCGGTTGGAAGCGTGTTCTGTAGCGGCTTAGATTATTCCTACTTACTTGGCAGGTTGTCCACCGACAGAAGAAAGGAGAGTACCAGGATTGCAGAAGCTATAAGGTGACCCACACTGACCCTGAGCTCTGTCTGCCTTGGGCCTGAGGACAGGCTCTGATTGACCAGGGCTCAGGGGGCACCTGAACGGTACATTCAGGTGATAGTTTAAGGGGATATGAAGCAACACGTTGCCATAGGAGGGGTCTTGGTGACTGTTTTCCGTTTTTTCCCCACGGCATAAATCTCAGAACATTCCCAGACTGAAATGCTCATTTGTGTATCTATTCCTGTCCCTCTGCTCATCCACTTAAAATTCTTCTTTTCAGATGAAAATAAAAAAAGCCTGTGCTTTTATTTATTTAATTTATTTTCAAAATTGACAGTGGCTTTAGTTCCCTGGGGGACAGACCTTGATCTTGTTGAATTCCTCTTGTGTGCTTTGTTAATCCGAGATGCCCCAAAGATTGGGTACCTCTGATTCATAGCTGCCTGTCTGCTTGGCCCTGGGAGAGGCAGGGACCTAGAAGAACCTGTTCTGCCACTCAAAGAACAGTTCTCTCGCCTCCAGTGAAACAGGAATGACTGAGTTTCTGAGTAGGGGTCAGTTGCTCTGTGTATAGAAAGACAGCAGGAGGCTGTGTTCCAATCTAAATGGGAGCTAAGAATTAGATCGAAGGCCAAGGTGGTCACCTGCAGATTATGACCCTTTATCCTTACTATCTTGACCATATTGTGATCTCTGAACTTTTATGCATAGTGAAATCCTGATGTAATGCGCTAAATAAGACCTTTTGGCCAACGTCAGCTCTGTACATAGGCTTTGTAAAGGGTTCCCTTGTATTTGTCCTACTGATCAGGACCAGGGCTAGTGGGACAGCCCGAGTAACTACAGCTCTCAGGGTATCAGCAAGTAGACCATTTCTCCCCAGAATTAGGGGAGGAAGAGCATCAGGTTCCATGCAAGACTTGGTCCTGATTAAAGGCAAGAGACTCAGGGAAATTCTGCTGATGATTGTGGGATTCCTCCCACAGCCCTTTGGGGGTTTTGTCTCCATATCTTTATCAGTTTGATGCCTCTGACAGATTCCATTATCTCTTTGAGAGAACTGATCCTGAGACTTTCTCACTATACCCCATTCCAACCTTCTACTAGAAGGAGTTTCCATGTTGTTGAGAGGAGAAAATAGAAACTTTTTTTTTCTTTTCTTTGACTTGGAGAAAAGAGATGACAACCGGGAGGAAGGAATGAATTGTAAATTCTTAAAGTTGGAAGATATCTTAGTGATCACCTAGACCAAGCCCCTGCCTGAAACTTGGACACTTTGTCACCCAGTCCCCAAATCAGTCTTTCTATAATTTCTATCCATCATTCCCAGTTCATTCCACTGGAGTCAAACAAAATAAATCAATCCTCTCTCACACATGAGAGCCCGTCAGATTCTTTGTATTTGATTTCTGACCTAGCCCCCTAGACAGTTAAAAATTTTTGCTGATTGATCGACAACAATCATGTGCATGTTTTTTTCGTTCTTTCTCAGACTAAACATCCTTAGTTCCTTTAATTAATCTTTGTATGACATAGTCTCTAGGTTATCAATGACCCTCCTAAAATTTGGTGCATTGAACAGATTTTTCAGGAAAGGTCACCTTGGTTTGAATCCTACTCTATTACTTGCCTCCTTGTGTGACCTTGGGCGCATTATTTAGCCCGTGGGCCTGAAGTCCAGGTGTCAGGTGTTGAAGACTTGAACCAGGGTGGTGGCTGTAAGTGGGGAGAAGTAGATGTGTTTAGGAAATGTTAAGATGAAAACAGTCAGACTTGGCAACAGATTGAATGTGTAGGGTAAGGTCAAAAGAACAACCAAGGATGTATGCCTTGGTGACTGGGAGGATGTTGGTGCCCTCAATGGTAATAGAGCAGTTAGGAAGAGGAGGTTTTTAGGGAATAATAACTTCTTTTCTGAACATGTTCAGTTTGAGATATCTACAAGACGTGCAGTTTGAGATGCTGAATAGGCTCTTGGTTGAGACTGGAGGTCAGGAGAAAACTTAGGGCTAGATAGTGAGTTCTGAGAAGCATCTATATAGATACTTGGAAGGTGATAAGATTCTCACTTTGATTAGATCATATAAAGGGAGAAGAGAGGTCCCAGGACAGATGCTTGGGGTAGGGTGTGACTTGGACCTAAAAGAAGGAAACAGATTGATCCAGCTTTAATACTCAACACCTTTTTAGCCCCCTCAGCTGCCTCTCCCCTTTGATTGGAGAGCTCAAGGGCAGAGCAATAAACTCCTTCCAAAGCCTTCTTCCTTTATAGAGAGCTCAGAGCTTTCCAGCTAAACTCTTTATTTTCCATCAGCTGCTTTGCTTGGCAAACATCATCTGGTACTCCCTGGTGGCTGCCCCACCCCCTTTCAGCTTCCTTTTGGTTACAGTCTTTCTTATTAAACTGCAAGCTCCTTCAGGGTGGGGATTGTCTTTCTTTTTCTTATCTGAATCGCCAGTGGTTCCCAGTGTCTGGCACATTGTAAGGACTCAATAAATGTTTATTGACTATAACTATGGGAAGGAGAAGTCAGGCATGTAGGAGGGGAACTGTGAGAAGGAAACCTAGAGGGCAAAAGTATCTCGAAGAGGATGATCAAAAATACCAAAGTCTGCAGAGAAGTCAGGGATGGGGATTGAGAAGAAGCCATGACTTTTGGCAATTTAGAGATCATTGGTACCTTTAGAAAGTCATTTCAGTTGAATGATGAGGTCAGAAGTTAGACTGCAAAGAATTTAGAAGACAATGGAAGGAAAGCAAGTGGAGATGCCAGTTGATGGCTTTCTTAAGGAGTATAGCCATGAAAGGGAAGAGAGATATAGGGTGATAGGTGGTGTGGGTCAAAAGATGGAGGAGACATAAGTGTATGCATAGATTAGTGACTTATTGCGTAATACAGTGTAAATTCTGTTCCAGAATGGTTGGATTAATTCGTGGCTCCACCAGTTGTATATTAGTATATCTGTATTCCCAAATCCCCTCTATAATTGAGTATTTCCACCTTTTACCATGTTTGCCAATTTACAAAGTGATACCCCAATGTTGTTTCAATTTTAATTTCTCTTATTTTAAGTGTTTTGAGCATTTTGTCATATAATTACAAATGGTTTACATTTCTTTCCAAATGAGTTATCTTAATGATGTTCAGGTAGGTAAATATAGTGACCCTCACAACCAGCAGACTCACCATTTGGTGAGGAAGTCTCAGCCACAGC
The DNA here is from genome assembly GCF_011100635.1 of Trichosurus vulpecula. NCBI lineage: Eukaryota > Metazoa > Chordata > Mammalia > Diprotodontia > Phalangeridae > Trichosurus > Trichosurus vulpecula. The sequence goes on from NC_050575.1 coordinate 358,618,999, forward strand.
AGCCTGAGAAGCAAAAAATATAAAATAGCTCTTAGTCCTGTGCCCCCTTCTGATTGTCCAGTGACAGTGGCAGGATGACATAAAATGGGGCAGAGAGTACTAAGAATCACAGTTTTTATACTCCTCACAAACTTCATCTTGACTATTATTACTCTGCGTGCATACGTTGACTAACAAATGTGCAGAAACTGAAGGAACAGAATCATATCAATCTTTACTTTATCACTATAAGTGAAACCAAAAGAAAAAAGGAAGTTACAGCCAAAGAAAAGATGGTGCAAGATTTTCCATAAAGAAATACAGAAAGGAAATGGCAGAATTGGGTTTTTTTTAATGGTTTTATCATGTGCCCAAAGACATCAAGGGAAATCATTTCAGTGGATATTTGGGCATCTTGTATTGAAGAGTCCATGAGGAATATTAGCAAAAAAAAAAAAAAAAGACCACAAGGGAATTAATTGCAGTATGCGCACAAACAATCTGTTGCAGAGGATGGAGAGGTAGAGAAGTTTAATGAGGAATTCAGTAAGAGCCCCCAAATTAAATAAACGTAGAAAATTGGATCAGACGATAGTAGGATTATCAAGTTAGAATTGGAAGAGACCCCAAGGGCTTGCTAGTACAACCCTTTCATTTCCAGATGGCTAAAATGAGACCCAGGAAAATTAAGTGACTTGCCAGCATCGGAGTCAAGTAGGATTGGAACCCAAGTTCTTTTAGTTCAGAGCCAATGATTTTCTGACTACTCCTTGCTTCTATGCAAAGATGTGAGTAGATGAGGATGGGGAAAAATATATTGGAAAACATGGATAAGGAAACAGAATTGAGACAGATCAAAGCTTTAAAGATTGCACAGAGGCTTCACCCTGGTATGTCATGACTTTCTTCAAGAAAACCATCACTAAGCCTTTCACAAGGGTCTTCTCTGTTTTCTCTGAAAATGTCCATTGGGCATTTTTTTGGTGGCATGATGGTATTCTATTACCTCCATATACCATAATTATGTCAGCCATTCCCTAATTACTGGGCAACCCATTGGTTTCCCGTTCTTTGCCACTACAAAAACATTTACTATAAATATTTTTTTTGTATAAATGTATCCTTTACCTCATCCTTGGTATTTTTGGCATATAGACCTAGTAATGCTACTGATAGATAATAATATAGTTAGCATTTATATAGTGCTTTTTTATCCTCAACTCTGGGAGGTAGGGGCTATTTTTAGCCCCATTTTGCGATGAGGAAACTGAGGCATAGCAAGGGTTATATGACTGGCCCAGGGTCACACAATAAGTGTCTGAGACAGGATTTGAACTGAGGTCTTCCAGACTCCATCCATATGGAGGACCCCATCCCGCTTCACCACCTAAATGCCTCATGAATCAAAGAATATGAATAATTCAGTAACTTTTCAGGAACAGAGAGCAGTTACGGATGAGTTGCTATGAGAAACATTGAAGGGAATGTCCAAATCAATGAACTAACAGATCCATTTGAGTGTTTCAGTTGAATATTTGTTCATGTCTCTTGACTATGTTTTGGTGAATTCTCATCAATTTGTGCTAATTCTGTGTATATTAGGCAGTCAGGTGGTGGAGGGGGAGAAAGAGTACTGGGCATGGGGTCAGAAAGACCTGAGTTCAGATCTAGACTTAAACACTTACTAGCTGTGTGTCCCTGGGCAAATCACTTAATTTGTTTGCCTCGGTTTCCTCGGCTATAAAATGGGTATAAAAATAGCACATACCTCCTAGGGTTGTTGTGAGAATCAATTTGTGAAGCACTTAGCACAGTGTCTGGCACATAGTAGTTGCTAGACGAATATTAGCTATTATTATAACTATGTATTTTATACACACACACAAATACACATAGTTGGATGTCAGATTTTTTATCAGAGATGTTTGATAGAAAGCTATTACTCCAAACTCTTCTTAATCTGGCCGCATTAATTTTCTTCACACAAAACCTTTTTCATTTACTATAATCTAAATTGTCTGTTTTGTCATTTGTAATATTTTAAATCCCCTCTCTATTTGTGTTTTTCCCTAACCATAGTGGTGAGAGATGTGACCTTTCCTTATTGTCTATTTTTTAAATACATGAATGCATAAAGGATATATAGTCTTGCCAACAATGGAACTCATGGTGTAGAAACCCCTATAAATTGAGATTGTCAGTGACTTATTAGGTAAGTCATAGGAACTTGCTTGAGGCATATAGAGAGAGATTAAAAGACTTGCCAAGGGGAAACATTAGTCAGTTTCAGAGGAGAAATTTGAATCCAGGTTTTCCTGATTTCAAACTCAGCACTCTATCCACTATTCCATAGCTGTATTTTTAAAAAATGATAATAATATGATTCTTTGCTTATATAGCTCATCCATTTGGAATTTATTCTCAAGTGTAGTATAAGTCTTCGGGCTAACCCTATTTTCTTCCAAGCTACTTTCCAGTTTTTGTGGTAGTTCTTATCAAATAGAAATTCCCTCACTTTGTATTTTCTACCCTAGGTTTATTGAACACTAGGCTATTGTATTCATTTGCTTCTGGGTCTTGCTTCTACTGGCCTACTTTTCTATTTTTCAGACAATTTTAAAAAATAATTACTGTATAATATAATTTGAGATCTGGTAATGTTAAGCCTCCTTATTCTGAATTTTTATATTTTACAAGAAATCTTTGACCTTTTTCAAAATCTTTTAAATGAATTTTTAAAAAATTGTATCTAGTTCTATAAACTACTTTCTTGGAAGTTTGATTATTTTAAAGACAAATCTACACCTGAATTTTAAAACTATCATTTTTTTTTAATCATACTGGTAAACCAGCCATCAATATTTATTTGTATCTTCCTTTAAATAATAATAGTAATAATAATAATAATAGGTAACATTTACATAGTATCTATTATGTGCTAGGCACTGTACTAAATACTTTATAAATATTATTTTATTTGATCCTCCCATGACCCTGGGAGGTAGATGCTATTATGATTCTCATTTTACAGATGACAATGAAGACAGCATGGAAGTTGTAGTTGTATGTTTTGTCATTTGTGTGCAACTTGGCAAGTTAAATCATGGATAATTTATTTCATAGTTATTTTTAATAGAAATCCTCTTTCCCTTATATGAGATGGAGTTCCACACCTTCACTCTTAATCAGTGTAGTTGCATTGACTGGTGAACTTGGTAAAGTTTTAAATATGTGAATTAGATAGTCTACATACTATGATCCCTTTATGAGGTGTGAACATTGGGTCAAATTTTGGTAAAGGAAGGGAGCACAATTAGGTAACCAAATATCAAGGAATTTCAGCAGTTACTCTTTCCAGCAGCAAAACAGTCAACAGGTTTAGGAGCACCATGAGGAGACAGAGATTTGCACCTGTACCAGCAGGCAACAAAAAGCAGAAAAGTGGGAGCAGAAATAGGGACAGAGGTGGCAAGTGAGCCCAGAGGGAGTGCTGCATTTCCCCGTACAAGGACCATGTTATCCAAGAGATTAGACCAGTAATAGACAATAGATCCAGCAGGGAGCAGATAAAGAAACACTGAGGAAAAAGAGACATAGATGGACACAGACATATAGACACTCCAATGAGGATGCCATTTCAATGGGCATGATCCCTTAAATAAGAGAGGAGTACCAGATATGAATTGAAGAAAGGATTTCCATTAACAAGGAGTTGAGAATTTACCTTTTGACCGCATGTATTCTCTATAATTGGAGGCAACTTTCCCATTTACCTATGCATAATTGTGGGGGAAGGAGACCCAAACTTTTAAAGAGGATGTTTGTACCAACTATTCTTGCCAATGCCATCTTAGTAAATGTCCTTTGCTTAAAAAACAATTGCTGTCCGCTCACCAGTGGAAATCACACCAATGGGAGCTAGGAACCCTAACTTCTTAGGGCTACCCTTAGGAACCTGAAAGGAAACAGCCATCATCTGGGGACCACAACCTTTGAGTGAGTGGGAGTTGAGAAAGTAGTCCCAATGGAGATCCTATACTATCTTTTCCTCCTGGGTTTTGGTTATGCTTTTTCTTGTTATATACAGAAATGTAATAATTTTGATGGATTTGTTTTCTATCTTACTACTATACTGATGCTATTAATAATCTCACATTGTCTTCTAGATTGATTCTCTAGGGTTTAAATAACTTTTCTTCCTCTTTGACAATGTTTGTTTCTTTAACTTCTTTACTGTTATAGCTAATATTTCTAGTTCTATGCCAAATAATAGTGAATATTACTGCTTCACTCTGAGCATATGGGAAGAGCTTCCAGTTTTCCTTTATTTCAAATAATAATACTTTTAAATTTTAGGTAAATGCTTTTTATCATTCTAAAGATTCTTGTCTATATGCTTTTTATAATTCTTCATATAAATGAGTGCTGTATTTTACCAAATGTTTTTCTTCATTCATTGATAAAATCTTGTCCTTTTTTTGCTGATTTTTGTTATTTTTATGATTAATAACTCTAGTTGTCTTCCTCGTGGTGAACAATTGCTGCATTCTTGAAATGAATCTAAATTGTTCATAATTAATTATTTTTAGATTTATTCCTAGAGTACCTTTACTAAAATTTTATTCAAAAGTTCTGAATCAGTATTCATTAGTGAAATTGGTCCATTATTTTCTTTTCCACTTTATAGCTCCCTGATTTGGGTACCTGAACTACATTTGTCTCATCAAAGGAGGTTGGTAGAGTGCCTTCTTTCACTATTATTGAGAACAATTTATATATCATAGGGATTTAATGTTCTTTATATGATTAGTAGAACTCATTTATAGATCTGGTTGAACCAGGAATTTTTCCCCTTTTGGTAGTTCGTTTATGTCTTTTCTTTATGGATTTCCTCTTGTGAGTCTGGGTTGTTTAGAATATCTCTCCCATGTTTTGTTACTTTGGGTATTTTATATTTTGTAGCTAGTCATCCATTTCCTCTAAGTCTTCAATTTTGCTGGCATATAATTGAGTATAATATCATTTAATAATTTTCTCCTTTCTCTATTCTGTTTGGACTCACTACATTCATTTTTAATTAACTAATGGTTTATCAATTTTGGTACTGTTAAAAACAGTTCAGTTTTGTTTCTTAGTTCAAAAGTTCTTTCATTTCAAGTTTTATTTTTTATTTTCAAAATTTCTTCATTTGTCCTTCTTTTAGAATTAATTTGTTATTTTCTAGCTTTTAACTTGCACATGCAATTTATTAATCTCTATTTTGTTAACATATCTTTTCAGAGAGATAAATTTTCCTCTAAGGACGCTTTAGCTGCATCCCATATATTTTGGTATGTTGTCCCTCTGTTATCATTCTTTTTAAAATAATTATTTATTGATTCTATGATTTGTTCTTTCACCAATTCATTATTATGGATGATGTTACTTACTCTTCATTAAGTCTATACCTTTTGTTCATTTTCCTTTATTGATGACTTTTTTTCGCTCTATCGTGTTCTTTAAGGGACCACAATATTTAATATTTCTCTCTTTATGCATTTATTTGTGATTTCTTAATATCTTATCACATGATTAGGGTTTTTTTGTAGTGGTACCATGTAATGCTGAAAAATAAGAAAACCTTCTAATAATCTCATTCAGAAATTATAATGGGTCTCTCAAATCTACTTTTCCCAATGTTTCATTCAGACTTATACTTTCCTTCTTGTGTACCTTTCTATTATATTTATTGAACTCTTAAAGAGGACAACTAAAGTCACCCACAATTAATCTCTATCAAGGTTTTTTTTTTGTATTTTAGTTAGCCTTCCTTTAAGCATACCATTTGCATACCTATTTAATAAAGATTGTTCCCTTTACATATTCATATATTATTTATTTATCTGTAGTGCCTTTAAGCATAAGATAATTTCCCTGCTTGTCACTCTTGTTAGTATATATATTTTACTATTACGTTATCCCAAACTATGACAGAAACTTCTGCTTTTTTGAAATCACCTGAAGCATAATAAATTTTGCTCCAGATTATTGGTTTCTTCTTTCAGTTTCTCCCTCATAACATCACCCTACCTCTCAGTCTGAATGACATTCATTTGTTGTTTCTCCTTTCAAGAAATACTAATTCAGTCTTATTCTCTTCTGTACTTGCTTCCCTTCTATGACACTGGAATCCAATCACCTATTCGTGAGCTTTGCACATGTTTTTTCACAAGGTGAGACTTTTAGAAGCAGTAGCTTGATGCCTGCTTTGCCAGTCCAGAAAAAGAGTGTGATTCCTACCTCAACCTCCCGAGCCCCTTCCCTGTCTCTGTGAAAACATCCTTTGTTTACATTCATTTCTAGAAAACTTATTCACAAAGGAGGGTAAGGAGAGTAAAATGTGGCATGATGGAATCAGCAGTGGATTTGGAGTCAGGATCCAAATGGAGTCTAGATTCTACCACTCAGTCACCTCCACTCCCTGCCATTCTATCCCTCTGAAACACTATATGCCTCCCTCCCCTATCCAAAAGTGATTTTAAAGAAAGCTTTAGCAAAAAATCTGAGGGACCTTCTTTAATGTATACATGAATCTTTTAACTTACTTCCCCTCTCCACTCCATTCAACCTTTAGCTTCCTAGGTTTTGTCCATGAATATTTTGGTTTTTTGTTTTGTTTTGTTTTAAATATCTACATAAGATGAGATTTCTAAAGAGGAACCGTTTGTTTCCTTTGTTCATGGGGATGCGTGTACTTCTAAATTCCTGCCTATCTTCTCCACTATCATTTCACCTCTTTACTTAAATAACTCTTTTCTGTGCTGCTCCAGCCTAAGAAATAGTATTTTCAATTCTCCCGTTCATTTTGTTCCCCTCTCTTTTCTTGTCCCCACTTTTTGAGCTTTTTAAATCTATCTATATATGCTCTCTCTTCTTTAAATGTTCCTCAGATAAGGTAAGAGTTAAAAAAAAACACCATAACAGTCTTGTCCTTGAAACATGTTAACATCAATTTATGTTTCATCTTTTTATGCTATGTGTACTTGTTTACTTGTCTTAAATTTATTTCTATGAATTTGCATGCCACTTATACCTTTTTCAGTGGAAATGATTCATATTAATCCCTTTTGCTGACAATCAATCTTCTTCAACTGACGAATTAACTCAAATTTTCAGGATATTTTATACTGCAAAGGTTATTTAAAAGACAAAGGTTTTTAAACAAAGAGGCAATTTCCTTTGCCTTTTGGAATATCATTCCAGCCTTTCCTTTCATTTCCTGTGGACTAGAAATAATCTTGCACTTCTCTTTTTTGGGTTGTGAAGACAGCCCTCTTGGATTTCTGCAAATGATGTTTAATGTTGAAGCTCAGACTAAAGCTTCACTACAACATTTCTGACTGAGTCATTTACTCCTACGTAACCTTGGGCAAATTCAGCCTTACTAGTCCTTGGTTTCTTCATCTGTAAAATGAGGAGATTGAGAGATGATCTCTGAATCTATGCAATTCTGTGAATTTAGGGTTTCTATGTCAGAGATCTTGGATTCCCCAAATCTAAACTTTATTCTCTCCTTCTAGTACTTCTTGGCAGTTATCTAGTACGATTTCCTGAAATATGTTATTTTTATTTCATTTTATTTTTCCAGGGAACTAATAATTTTCAGATGATCTTGCTGCATTCTGTCTTTAAGGTGAGCTGCTTTAGCTTATAGGAATCTGAAACACTTCCAACTTTGTTTTCTTTCATATTTGTTTTAATGTGTTTTCTTCCATCTCTGCATTTTTGAGTTCCAAATCTGCCCATCTCTCTTTCTTCAGATATCTCAGTTTGAACATTTCTTTATTATTTATTCTAAATTTTCTGTTTCTTGTTTGTTCTTTTAATTTTTTTCTTTAAACGCTCTAATTTTCATCCTTCTTTCTTCCTCTATTGTTGTTCCAAACCTTTCTATAAGTTCTTAAAATCCTTTCCTCATTATTTTTCTGACAGTCTTCTGGAGTTTTGGCATCATTTCCTTTTACTCTATAGTATTTACTAATTATATTGGGTCTTCTCCTTAGTTGTTTACTTTTTTAAAAAAATCTATTTGATCATTTTTCTAGGCAGTTTTCTCCTATGTTAAATTTCTTCTGATCCTTTTGGTGTTTGTTGAAATTAATTTACTTTATCAGGCAGAGTTTTTTTGTTCTTTTGAGGTGAACTGAGCTTAGACTGAACCATCTTGCAAGAAGCCAATAGAAGTCAGGTAGTTCTAATTACTAAAAAATTCTCCTTGTAGTGAACTAAAATCTACAACTTTGCAACTTATACCCATTGCTCATAATTCTGCTTTCTGGGTTCAAGCAGAAAAATGATAATTTCTCTTTTACGTGACAATCCTTCAAACACTTGAAAACAGCTATTATGCTATTCCTAAGTATTCTCTTCTCTAGGCTAAACATCCCCCATTTCTCTAATTATTCAGAGTATTGCTTCTTCTCCAGTCTCATCACCTTCCTCATTATCCAGGATTTAATTTAATTTAACCATAATATTAGATGTCATGATTGTGGGCAGTATTGGATTTTAGTAATAGGTTGAGTAAGTCAGTTTTATTTTAGTAGGATGGCTAGGCTAGGACTTTGTTAGTAGGATGGGTAGAATAAGACTTTGTTAGTAATATGGGTAAGATAGGGCTTTGTTAGTGGGATGGATAGCACAGGGATTTGTTTTTAAGATGTGTATAACCAAATTCTGTTAGCAAAAAATGTAGGACAGACTTCTTTTTAGGTGTTTGGGTATCAGGATTCTCTCACTAGGAAAGGTAAAATGAGATTTTATTAGTGGAATAGCTGAGATAGGACCCTGTTCAGAAAATGTTCTTGACACCTGAACAAAAATAGCCAGCTGTATTCAGTTTTTTGAGATCTCCTTTACCTTGGGGATACCCTTTTGTAAACTGTTCTTAAAAATTCATCTAATCATCACACCCAACTACAGGTACTATTGTGATCATTTTTCTCTACTTTCACAGTAGGTACTGATCGAATCAGGTGTCAAGGCAATTAGAATGATATTTATATTTCAGTGAATTCATGATTCAAATCTACAAACATTCATTAAGTGCCTGCTATATGAAAGGCACTGGGAAAACAGAGATGAAATTAAAACCTAGCCCCTGCCCTCAAGAAGCTTGTATTCTGTTGGGAGATTTATAGATAATTAAGTGCATGATGATTTGAAGAGGGAGAGAGTACTAATTGGAAAGGTTACTCATGGGAATTGGCACCTGAGTTAAACCTTGACGGAAACTAAGGATTCTAAGAGGAAGTGGTAAGGAAGGAGTTCATTTAAAGTGGAACATGGGACCATGAGTTCAGAGAACACAAAATAGACCAGTTTGAATAGAGTGTAGAATGGGAGAAATGCAGAATAAGCATGGTGCACTGATGTGCACACTTTCTCCACTGGTACAGCTTGCAACCAACTTTTGTCTTCTCATCTTCTATATTTTGTCTTTATGTCTTTTTCATAAATCTTCCATAGAAGATCTACTCAATACAATGGAAGCCTCTGTCTATCTTTTTCTAATATATTCTGTGATCACAAGTATGACTCTTGGGCTTTTGATCTGGTACCTCTTGTTGTCACTACTGGACCAGCCCGTATCCTTTCCAAATTACAAATTTATACATTTCCTATATGACTCCTTTTATACCATTTCTTGCATTCATATCATTATAATGCATCACAACCTACTCAAGCCTGACACATGTCTGTCCATTGCTCTTTGGGCCATCCATAATTTTTATTCCTCAAAGAGTGAATGTTCCATGATTCATAGGCATAGAACATTAACAGAACAAGACTGATATTAAAAATATGGATTTTTGTTTTGGTGAACATGCTGTGTGATTTTCCGGATATAGTCTAACCTACTTTCTTCTGGGTTCTGTTTATTCCCCATTTGTAGTGCTTGTCTAATTCATATGTATTGATAGACTAGTTCAATGGAATACCCTTCCAACTTCATGACATCATCTAGACAATAGGGATTCTTCATTGATTTCTTCCCCATGTACATTGAGTGGTTGTAGACCTCACAGAGGATGTTTGTAGATTATCATTTATGCAACATAGTTTGTAAATAGACATATCTGAAGCAACTTACTATCTATGGATAGTATCTATGGGGTCCTATCCATAGATACTATCTATTTCCACTCACATTCTCAGTGATGGTGGTATCACGTCTTTGTCAAGTATACTTCTCTCTCTTTTATATTTTGCTTACTTAATGTTGATAATCATGGGCTCTTTGAACAAATAGCTCCATGGTTGCACTCACCAAGAAATCTTGCATTATCTTAGCATATATATGCACAGAAAAGAGCCTTTAGTGACATGTTCCTTTACTGAGTCAAACTATATTTATATTATCAATGATAATAAACAGTGGAAATCTTGTATTCTCTACACACTGCAGCTGATTATGCAACCATGAAGATAAGAGATGCTGTAGAAAATTGTTTTTTAAAAATCCGCCTATTTCCCTTCTCATGTTTTCATTAAGGATATCCTCAATACATGGCTAGCTTGTTCCCATCAAACTTTTAGAGATGAGAAACTAAACAAATTATTGATGTTCTCTTGGTCATGATATTTTTGGTCGTCATTTAGGACTTTTTTTTCAGTTGTTCCATATCTTCCCTTCTTTCAGATATCTTGAACATCTGTCTCTAAATGCTTTTAAAATTATGTTGTCTCCAGTGTGGATATCTTCAGTGTGTACTTTATGTGGTCTGGCTGCTATTATAATCTTCATTTTCTTTTTACTACCCTTTGTATACCAGGGACAGAGGTGTTAAGAGTCCAAATGTGGTGCCTCTATGGTCACTCATGATGAAACTGATATCTTTTTTTAAATTTAATTATTTTTTTGGTTACATTTTATGTTCTGAACTGTCCCCCTTCTTGCCTTCCCACCCTGCACTTAGGAAAGGCCATCATTTGACACAGATTTATAAATATATGTAAAACTATACTGTGCATACTTCTCTTTATCAGTTCTTTCTCTGGAGGTGGATAGCTTCTTCCTTCATAGAGCCTTTTTAGTTGATTTGAGTATTTATAATACTCAGAATAACTTGGTTGTTTACAATTATTATACAGTTATTCTTTGTATACAATGTTCTCTTGGTTCTGCTCATTTCACTTTTCATTATTTCATGGTTTTTTTTTCTAAAATCAACCACTTCATCATTTACAGAACAGTGGTATTCCATCACAATCATATACCACAGCTTCTTCATCCATTCCCTAATTGATGGACATCCCCTCAATTTCCAGTTCTTTGCCACCACAAAGAGAGCTGCTATAAATATTTTAGAATATGTAGGTCCTTCTCTTTTTGCCCTGGTCACCTTTGGAAACAGATCTAATAGTGGCATTGCTGGGACAAAGGGTATACACAGTTTTATAACTCTTTGGACACAATTCCAGATTGCTCTAATAGAAATAATTATCATAATCCTCAGAGAAATTGGAATGAATGACTGATTTATTTGGTATAAATATCACAGTTATTTATTTTTAAATTCTGTAATGTTCTACTCTGTTGCCTCATCATGGCATAGAGATGATGCTGGGTTCTCAAAGTTTATTTCAACAGGATTCAATTTCTACAAGGTCCACCTAGGCTAGAAAGGCTTTCAAGATGACCCTGGTGATAGATTGTGCTTCTCTGGTCTGAGGACCACCCTTGCTGATTTCAGAGACTGATTCCCCACCTTAGCCCTGGCCTCAGAAACTTACTATCTGTGTGACCCTGGACAAATCACTCAGCCCTCATCTGCCTCAGTTTCCCCAACTGTGAAGTGGGGATAACAATAACATAGACCTCCCAGAGTTAACGTGAAGGTCAAGTGAAATAACATCTACAAAGCCCTTTGCAGACTTAGAAGAGCCATATGAAAGCTAGCTGTCAATAAGTATTTGTTGGATGAGATGCTAGCCGACATTTATAAAGTACTTTACAGAAAGTTTGAGTTACTTGGGCTGGATCACTTGTTTTGGTGCCAAAATTCGAAGCCTAATTAGTTAATAATAGAACAAAACTTTCAGTTGGCTTCGAATTTGTTTTTCCTTTGGATAACTCTTCAGGCCTTTGCATTGTGACCATGCAGCTATCCCTTTTTTCTTCCCCAAGTTAGTGTTGGTGATGCAGAATTGGCTCAAAAATAGCCAAAACTCTAGAAGCCTCCCACTGTGACTAAGCACTTCCACCTGGGCTCAGCCCTCTCTCTCAGTGTCTTATTGTCAAGAAGAAAACTTGGTTTGATTCTGGTGGATCAAGAGGAAAACATGTAGGTGACTTGGGGTTTGGGCAATGAAGAAGAGTCAGTTAAAAAAAATCATCTAATTGTGACATGCTGAGGCTTACAGATGGGATATCCTGCTCATTTTGGTAAAGCTGAGCTTTAAAAATGGGCCTTTTAAAAGAGGGAATGGATAGATGTGTCTAGAAGCTCAGGAGTTTCATGGTTTATGAGCACTTTATTGAAAATGCTAATAATGTTGACCTCAGGAAGAAACAGAATCATAGTTTGAGCAATTCTCCATCCTGAATAGAAAAGAGACTAGAACTAATTAGATTTAAAAAAAATGAATAAGAAGGAAGAAGGGAGAGACATGGAGAGAAGCAGACAGAAAGGCAGATAGATGGACAGATAGATGGATAGATAGATAGATAGATAGATAGATAGATAGATAGATAGATAGATAGATGGATAGATAGATGACAGATAGGTAGATAGATAGATAGGGCACTTATTGAATACTATGTACCAGGCAGTATGCTACTGGCTAAGGATACAAATTCAATCAATCAAAACAACCCCTGCCTTCAAGGAGCTTACATTCTAAGTGGGGAAGACAATACATAAAAGACAGCTGGAAGGGGGAGGAAGTACAATTTGGGGTGGAGATGGCCCTGAATTGGTGTGGAGGTTTATTCCTGGTCAAGATAAGGTAAAAACTCACCTAACAGAGCCCAGCATCTCATGGGCAGAGTCCAAGATTCTGATTGGAGGAAGATAAGGGTTATGGCCAGAATAGAGGTGACATGGTGTGGGGATGGCCAGAAATGATGCAGAGACAGAGACTGGACTGGATGAACTCTTTACAGTCCCTTCATTCCACGAATCTGTAATATAAGGCCTGGCCTGTTAGTGGTCTTGATTCAATGTTACGTTTCCCTCTTGTCCTACATTCTTCTTTTGATGCCTTATCATGGTGTGAAGGTGACCTTGGGTTCTCACAGTCTTTGCCAGCAGGACATGAGCTCTGGCAGGCCCTGCTAAGCTGGACGTGCTTCAAGTGCAGCCCAGTGATGGATTATGTGTCGGCTGTTGGAGGAACGGCTTAGCTAAATGTGGAGAGGCTCATTGCCAGGCGGTTATCTCCCAGATGATGAAATCTTTGGTCACACTTCATAGTGACCATCTACTAAGTGAAGGAGGGGTAGTGATTTGCATTGGTGGAGATATTTTCCACATCGATAGCATTGGGATTTTTGAAGCATCAACTTCAGAAACCTGTCCATTGGTGGAAATACCTCATTTATAGGGTTTAACTACTAGGGTTTTAGAAAGTGCTCCAGGTAGGGGACATGTCCTAGCATTACAGGGGAAGGCAAGGATATGTGCCAGGTGCTAAATCAGGAATGGACCCCCTTCCCAGAGCTGATGCCATGCCCAAACAGGAGCCCTCTGTGTATGAACTGAGATTCAGAGACCTGCTGCCTAATTCAGAAATACTTCTTCCTTATGTTTTTGAAACTTTCCTGCCCAACTCTAAGCCCCTGGTCCAAGGAGCTCTATCTCCAGGCAGGCCAGCAGTCCTCAGAATTCTAGCTGGATGAAGTCTAAGACAAGGGTGAAAGAGAAAAAGGTATCAAAGATAAATCCTGTGGCATCAGGCAGGTCTGTGAATAGTCTACCACTGGCATTCCAATGTAAGTATGCATAGAATGTGGGCCAAGTGTGTCACAGAACGTCCTGGCATACCTGGCCATCAGTGTAGCCTCAGTGATTTCTTCCAATGAAGTATCATGAATTTTTTCCTTTGTCTTTTACATCCTCAGCACCCTTGTTTTTAATGTGTTTATATATGTGTGTGCTTTAATCCACTGCTTACAATGAGAGAAGAAAGTGGGATGCCCTGGACACAAGGGAAGGGCGCATCAAGTGGTAGTTGTCAAAACCACAGGTTGGTTTCTAGATTGTTGAAAGGAATTGAGATGGTCTGAAATATTACTGAAAAGACATAGACTTTCATCAGCAATAGGCTGCTAATAATGGCAGTAAACACCCATTTGTGTATAGCCGAAGGGCCTGTGAGGAGTGGCCGTGGGACTTAGTGGAGCTTATGCCAGCAACTCTCAGCTGTGATGGAGCACCCCCATCTCTGCGGCTGCAGTCTGTGCCCTCCTGTTCTATCCAGGGTCATCCCTGTTCTTTAAAATGGTACCACAGGCTTTGCGTGTGTGTGTGTGTGTGTGTGTATGTGTGTGTGTGCACGCATGTTACACTAAGAGATGTGGGTTTTTGGCCCAGGGCAGAGCCATTGTCTGGATCAGGGAAAGGGAGGGAGGCAGTACGATTGGGGAAGATGTTGAGCTTTGTGATTTTCTACGTCCTTAAACTACTCAGTGGCTCCTCTTCAATATTTGTCAGTCTATCAGGTTCCATCATTTCCATTGGTTTCCCCTCTTTTAACTGGTTTTCTCTTTTTAGTGCCCTACTGTGCCTGCTATTATGTACTTTTTACCCCTCTTCTAGGAATCTTAGACGCCAGACAGAATGAGACGTAATCTCATTCAGTGCATACTCCCTTGATCTCCCTGACAGAATGAGACGTAATCTCATTCAGTGCATACTCCCTTGATCTCCCTGACTTTATCAATCCCCAAATCACGTACACAAAGAACCCCATCCAGTGTAAGCACAGGGGCCTACGTAGAGCCATGGAGCCAGATCTATATATACTGACCTGAAGATACTAGCTATAGGCCCCACATTGTGGTCCATTACATAAAACGCTGTAGCTGTGGACAACACGTTTTAGGAAGTACGATACTGAATTGGAGATGACAGTGAATGGACTAGAGACCATTACAATATGAGAATTGGTTGAAGGGACCAGGGATGGTTGGCCTAAAAAAAATGACTTCTTAGGATTCTTTAAATAGATAAAGTACTACTGTATAAAAGAAGGATCAGCCTCGTTCTGCTTGGCCCCAGAGGGTGGAACTATAGTAATAAATAGAAGTTGCCAAGATGAAGAATTTGACTTAATGCAAGGAAGAATTACCTGCTGATTACATCCATCTAGCAGTGGAATGGGATGCCAGGCGAGATACTGTCATAATTAAAGGTATCAAGTAAAGATTAGATGACTTGGCATGTATTTAGTATAGGGGATTCTTGCACTGGGGTAGAGATTAGGAATAATTTCTAAGGTCTCTTCCAGTTCTGGCATGCCATGATTCTCTGGTTAATACACAGATATATAGAGTCAAACCCAGCATGACCAAGGAATAGTGGATGTTTTATTTTTTCTTCTGAGAAATTTACATAATGATAATCATTCGCTCACTAAAAAGTGTTTCTACAAATTGCTTTTTAATGACACTGTGAAACTGGGAAATCAAACAAACATCCCTTTGGAAATTAAGTCATCAAAGAATTTTATCATTGGAAGGATTTTGGAGGTCATTTAGTCTAGGCTTCTATCCAATTCATAGATCTCTAATAAAAAAAAAATTATCCAGCCTCTGCTCAAATACTTCAACTAATTTTTGGTCTAGGGCATGTCATTTAATTGATAGATAGACCAGTCAGCAAGCATTTATTAAGTACCTATGATGTGCCAAGGGCAGTTAGGTGGTTCAGTGGATAGAATGCTAGGTCTGGAGTCAGGAAGACCTAAATTCAAATTTGACTTCAGATACTAGCTGTGTGACCCTGGGCAAGTCACTTAACCCTGTTTGCCTCCCTTTCCTTATCTGTAAAAGGAGGTAGAGAAGGAAATGGCAAACAACTCCAGTATCTTTGTTAAGGAAATCCCCCAAATGAACTCATGAAAAGTCAGACATGATTGAAACAGCTAAACAGCAGGAGAAAAAGTCCCCGCATTTTAGAGACAAAAAAAAGATTAAACAACAAATTATCTACTGGGTACTGTCCTAAGTGATAGGAGGTAGAAAGATGGAACCGCTGACCTTGAGGAGTTTGCATTCTGTTGGGAGGATAGGGGGTCTTAACCATTAGGAAATTTTTCAAGTAGAATGTGCCTTTCTGTGATTCCTATCCAGAGTTCTGTCCTCTGAGGCCAAGCAGAACAGGTCAAAGACATCTGTGATGTCCCCCAAAGGTCTTTTCTTGTACGTCAAATATCCCCAGATGATTCGACCGGTCTTTTTATAGCACAGTTTTGAATTCCTTCACTTCCCCAACTGTCCTGTGGGCCTGTTCCAACTCTTCAATGCCTTTCCTAAAATGAAGCCCTTTTTCAGACAGAGCTGAGGATGGTGGGACTGTCACTTCCCTCACCTGGTTCTATTAATGAAGCTGAAAAGAGGTATAGCATTTAGCTCAGGGAAGGCCAGGGATCATCCCTTCTAGACTGTCCTGAGGGCTTCCTTCCCCTCTGGAGTCCCATACAAAGCTGAGGATCCGGCATTATTCTCACTTAATTCTAGATGGCAGGGGTACCTAGCACAGGTTAGAAATAGGTCACAGTCAAATCTCGTCTCTGTAAGATTATCATCTCTTTTTTATTTTAGGGATTTTGTGAGAGCTTTTATCCAGTTTAAGAAGCCCATTGTGGTTGCTATTAATGGGCCTGCCCTGGGGCTAGGTGCCTCTATCTTGCCCCTCTGTGACATCGTCTGGGCCAGTGAGAAGGCCTGGTTTCAGACACCATATGCAACGATACGCCTGACTCCTGCTGGATGCTCCTCATACACATTCCCACAAATCCTCGGTGTTGCTCTGGTAAGACTTCTTGTGTTGTAATTGTCTTAATGATCTTTGCCGTCACCTGAATGTTTTTTCCTGTTCATTATTGATTGGTTGGTATTAATCGATTCTTGGACTTGGAACAGGGTGGAGGGGACAGAATTCAGATTCTGCCTCAGATGCTTAATAGGTATGGGACACTGGCAGGTCCCCTAGCATCTCAGCCTCAGTTTTCCCATCTGTAAAATGGGAATTAAAAAAAACTCAGAGTACCTACTGATGGGACATGTGTAAAGTGTTTTGCAAATGTTAAAGGGATAGATAAGGCAGCTCCTTTTCTATAACGTTTTATAATTTACAAAGAGCTGTCCTCCCACTGACCCTGCCAGGTAGGTAGGTTGAGTAATGCTAACCAAATTTTACAGCCCAAGAAGCCAACGTTCAGAGAGGATGGAGTGACCTGTTTGTGCTTGACCCTGTGTCACAACTAAGGCTCAGACCCAGGCCTCCTGACCTGGAGTCAAGAACATTTACCACCACATCCAAACTTTTCTTATTCAGGGTTCAAATGAGCCCCCAACCACATTGTTACCTGGCTATGAAGCTGTACACACAAAAGACCCTGGCTGGTCTCCCCCAGGTGTGCCAGGAGAACCTGTCATCCAGGACACAGGGTTCAATGCACTGTCGCTAAGGGACTCTCAAACAGTGTCCTGAGTCTCCCAGACCACACAGTACCTTTTCCTACCTCTTGTTCAGCTGCGTGACGTCTGGGCTGAGCCGTTCCCCAACAGTCTCCAGTCCCTCCGACATGCACTTCATCTAGGTATCCTGTCCTCAGGCTCCCTCCAGACCCCCTTCAGGGGAGTAGGCTGCTTTGCTTTCTTTGAGATGGGGCACTCCATGCCTTGTTACTGGTGACTGTCTTGTGACTCCATGGTGAATATGTCTTGTAGAAAGAAAGTGGTCAAAGAACCCGAGTGTGCCACCACCACCAGGCTCACAACCCAGAGAGAAAAATGGAATAATCCCACCCCTCTGCGGAGCGCCATTATTGTTTGGGCCCCACTGGTGTTAGTTAACATTTATATAGTGATTTAAGGTTTGCAAAACTTTACAAATATTATTTTATTTTATCCTCACAACAACCCTGTGAGGTAGGTGCTATGACAATCCCCCATTTTTCAGTTGAGGAAACAGGTTAAATGACTAACCCAGGCTTACACAGCTCATAAGTGTCTGAAGCCAGATTTGAACCCAGGTCTTCCCAATTCCAGGCCCGGCAGTCTATCTACTGTGCTGCCTCTGCTGTCTTGATTCCTTCTCAGATGGGAGAAAGTACTAATAACTTAGGAAATCAGAACAGGCCTCATCTGGAAGGAAGCATCTGAACTGTGAGCTTTGAAGGAAAATAGAGATTCTATAAGGTGGAGATGAGGAAAGAGTCCATCCAAGCATGCTAGAACCACCTGGCAAAGATTCTTTGGAACAGTTCTAATTATCAAGTGGCTTTTCCTTAAATTGAGACTAAAACTGGCCTCTCTGCACCTTTTCTTCTTTATTCCCATCTCTGCCCTTTGGGGCCCAGACAGAACAAGTCTGGGCCCCATGTGAGGTGTTCTGATGCTTTATGACAGCCAGGGTGGACAAAGAGGGAGTCCCTGCGTGGGGTCTGAAGTCTGCAGCTCCTCCCCTTTCAGCTCCTCCATACTAAAGGAGAGCCTGGGCTCTGGGGGAGGCAAAACTGACATTTTCTGTTTGACAGGCAGTTAGACATTCCTGCACATCACAAAGGACTACATGCATTATGCTGTGCCCTAGTGCATCACCAGTGGACCATTCCATGTGCTAGGCTCATTTATTTGTTTAAAAGAACCCTCTTCTCTGACATTTTTTAGAAAGATGATGTCTCTGTGGCTTAGGTGGAAGGAATGCTGAGCCTAGGGAAAATCATGCCCACCTGGGGAATACACAATGAGAGAGATCACTGAATGGGACAGAGGACCCATCAAATCCTGGCTCTATCATTTGCTGGGTAACCTTAGGCAGTTTGATAATTGCGGTAGCTCAGAGGAAATGTGAGGTGTATAAATTTAGAGGCATCTCCACTCCAAACGTTCATAGGAACTATTGGTGGCTCATCTGTGGTTGAGCCTTCCCAGCTTGCTGATCAGCCACTGTCACACACTGTCCCTTGACCCCAACATAGATATCACTTTGGTCCTCTTGGAGAACAAAGGAAGACAACCAACCAAGCTTTGGCAAGGGCATTTGAGTTCTCTGGGCTTCTGTTTTTCCATCTAGAAAATGAGGAGTACCCAGAAAACATGGCCCAAATAATCTACCCCTCCTACTCTTTGACCTTGAATCTCCCCCACTGCTACCAATGTGGGGGCAGGTCACTGCGAACATGAGATGACTGAGAAATCATTGTACCCTTGAAGGTCTTAGGGAGAACTCATGGAAGTAGAGTCTCCTGGTCTTGAAAGGGGGCTGAGCCACAGCTATGGGGAATTATCACTCATGGACTGGGAGCTTCCTACTCCTTCCTTGCCCAGGATGGGAGAGTGTGAAAACAGTCATTTGTTAAATGTCCTCTCCACGATGACACAGACTTGCAAAGGCACCTTCCCAGGCTCATAGGGGAGCATCACCGAAGTTTGGAGTTGGAAGATCCCTCAAAGACCAGGTAGTCCAGTCTATATCTAAATGCCCTCCATAGCATACCTTCTTTAGAAGGAATTCTTGGCATCCCCAGTCCTTCTACGGGGTCCATGGAGAGATTTCAGAGCTCTTCACAAACTTGGATGGGGAAAAACTTCATCTTTATTTTACTAGCTTCTAAGTGAAATTCAGCATTTACTTCAGTTATTTAAAGGATTATTCTGAGAAGGGGTCCACAGGCTTCGCCAGGTTACCAAAGGGGCCCATTTCACACCAAAAGATTCCAAACTCCTGGTCTATAGGATCCAGTCTTAATTGTCAGTAACTTTTTCTTTACACCAGTCAAATCTGAATTTACCTCTTTGCCACTTGCATTCACTGCTCCCTGTTGGGCCCACCAGGGCCAAATGAAACAAACTGAATCCCTAATCCCTGGGACAACTCTTGAGAGGCTTGCAGATGGCCATCATGTCCTCCACTAAATCTTTTCTTCTCAAGGCTAAGCATCCCCAGCTCCTTCCACTAATCCTCATTTGAAATGAATTCAGCACCCTTCACCGTGCCAGCTGCCCTCTCTAGACACTCTCCAGTTTACCAGTTTTTGTTGTTTCTCTTTAGTCATTTTTCAGTCGTGTCCAACTCTTCATGACACCTTTTGAGGTTTTCTTGGCAAAGATACTGGAGCGGTTTGCCATTTCCTTCTCTGCTCATTTTATAGATAAGGAAACTGAGGCAAATAGGGTTAATTAAGTCACTTGCTCAGAGTCACACAGCCAGTAAGTGTCCATGGATATATTTGAACCCAGGTCTTCCTGACCCAGTGCTCTATCCACTGCATCACCTAGCTGCCCCAATTTATCAATGATTCTCCTTAAATAGGAAGTCCAGAATTGAGCATGGTTTCAGATGTGGTCTGACCAGATCTGAACAGAGTACAGTGGAGACTATTACTTTAATGAGAGTGGGACATGCTTCTTTGCCCCTCTTACATAAACATAGTAGGAGCTATAGAAATGTTTGTTAGCTCTCATTATCATCATTATCACAAGGTAGTTCTGAGCATCAAATAAGATAACATTTGTAAAGCGCTTAGCCCAAGGCCTGACACATGGCAGGAGCTACGGAAATGCCTGCTTCCTCCCTCCCTTATGTCTTCCCTAGTTTCCATCCATTATCATCAATCAGTTTTCTCTCATTTGCCTCAGCCTGATGCGCTAGCTAGCCTGTCCAGAGCTTTTCTCCACCCCAGGTCTGTCCCTGAGGGTGTTAGCTATCCCTTCCAGCCTTGTGTCCTCTGCAGATTCATAAAAGGTTGCGCCTAGGACTCTCTCCGTGTCATTGTAAAAATGTGAAATGCCGCTGAGCCAAGATGGGGATGACCTTCCACAAGAGATGACCTTCGGAGGAGACATCGAAGGTCCAGCCATTGAAACCTAATTGTGAAACCACCTGATTACACAGCACCCAGTCCCATGTTTTCCATGAGAATAACTTGGGATGCTTTATCAAGCCCTTCACTTAAATCTAAGTGAAATGGAGCATCAGCATTTCTCTGCCCTACCAGTTTAGTAACCTTGATGACAAAAAAATGATTTATTAAAGTACCTACTATGTGTCAGGCATTGTGCAACTGTTATCTCATTTAATCCTTACAACTGTGGGACATAGGTGCTCTTATGATCCCCACTTTACAATTGAGGAAACTGAGGCAGCCAGATGTTAGGTGACTAAAAGCTCATAAGTATCTGAGATCAGATTTGAACTCAGGTCTTCCTAACTCCAGGCTCAGGTGCTTCTGAGTAAAAGGTTAACCTGGTGTAACTTATCCATGACGAAACCCTGCTGGCAGTTAGTGACCACTACTTCCTTTTCTAGGTATTCACTAGAAAAAAAGCCAGTAGATCAACAAGCATTTACTAAGTGCACACTGTTTGCATGGGGATACAACAACTAAATGGTCCTCTCCCTGGAGGAGCTAACATCCTATTGGGGAGATGACACACAAACCTATATAAAGGTAATTGGATAGGGGCAGGGACCATCAGGGTGGTGCTTGAGCAGAAGAAGGAAGCCAGGAAATGTGAGAGGCAGAGGGGAGGAGAGCATGCAGCCTTGGGCTGTTTAAAGGCACAAAGACCAGAGCTGTAATGTCATGTAGGAGGAACATCAGGAAGACCAGTTTGTCTGGACCTCAGTGTGCTCAGATGGGAGTCATGTGTAATGATGCTAGTTAGGAAGGTCAGGGCTAGGCTGTGAAGAGCTTCAAATGTCAAGCACAAGCATTTATATTTAATCCAGGACGTAACTGGGAGCCATTGGAGTTTATTGAGTAGCATTGTGATGTGCTCAGAGGGGTGCTTTAGGAAAATGATGGGAGGTTATGTAGATGGTATATTGGAGAAGGGAGAGGCTCGAGGTAGGGAGATGTTTAATAATACATTCTAGAATCTAGGAACCAAAATCAAGTTCGCTGGCCTCTAGTTTGTAGACTTTATTATCACCTTTGTTTTGAAGGGATGAGAATCAAGCAGAGTGGATCCCACTGTCAAGTTATTAAGCCAGAATGGGAATGAGAGACCTCCATGAACTTAATCTCTGGAGTTCCTCATCCTTCCATCTCTCCCTGTGCCTTATTCCTCTTAAACCTCTTCTTAATTCTCAGTAACCTCCGGTCACTCTATGTGTTTCTGCTTTCCCAGTCCATCGCCCCGACCTGGTCTCACTTTCCTTCTTCACCAGTCTTGACCCTAGAGTTACGTTTCTCCAGTTCAATCTTAAATCGAATTCTAGATTCCCTTCTCCCCTCATCTTAACATTGTTCCTCCTTTTCTGCGTCCCTATACTTGTGTGCTGTTGAATGCCACTGAAGGAACTTACACAGCTATTCCAACCAGGTCCACTACGAATTTATGTTATATAATCTCAGCTGAGCCCTCACCGCTGCATGACAATCCTTTTACTCATCTCTTATTAGCTGTCCTTTGAAGGCCTCACAGACTTTTCCCCAACCTTCTCTTCCTTTCCATATCCCTTTCAGCATAAGACAGAGAAAACAGGACATATGTCTGTTTTAACAACCCAGCTAGCAATTCCTGTGGGGGCATAAGATCCCCCCATAGCCAGCACCCAGGAGGCTGCCAGGACACCGGGAAAGCACAGGTTCTTTTTATCTGCTTAAATAAGGAAAGCATGGTGAAGGGGTTGACCAGCTTACTTTAATCCAGCATTCGGTTAGCATACAGACAATATTCATTTAGTTCAGGGGAAAAAACGCCAGCATTCAGTTAGTTCAGGGGAGCAAAGAGACAAGCATCAAGAGATATACCAAATACAGATTCATTCACGTACTTCAGGGGAAAAAGCCAGCACCCTGTGGTTCAGAATATTCATTTAGTTTGGAGGAAAACAAACCAGCATCCCGAAACCTCAAAACCAAAATACAAACAAATTACAAATATCAACAGACAGACCCAATACAATTCATAATTACCAACATCTGGGTTCGGCCCAAGAGCAAGGGATGGCCCCGAGTCATGCTCCCCACCGCTGCTGCACCAACCGGAAAAGGAAAGGGGATCTTTAAGCTGTCCTCTCCCCTCTTATAGAGTTTTTGACATCATCAAGTGCAGCCTGAATGACCAGAGCCAATTGGTTCTTGAACTGGCCCCTCCACCTAGCGTAGACCAGGTTAACACCCAATAGGGCATGGCTCTGGAGTTAACACCTCCCCTCAGCCAGCCCCATGACTCATCACACAGGAAGTCCTCTGATTCCTGGCATGGTCGCTGGGCTTCCTGCCCCAGAAGAGCAAGCCACAGTGTCCAGTGAGGCTCAATGAGGTAAGCTGAGTCACTCAAAGAAAACAAAGGTCATTCTGGTTACACTGTCAAAACTCCCTCCTCCCCCCAATTTTATACCTCCTGTCTCTTCCTGAAGGAGTTAACATCCTATCAAGGGAGTTGATATGTATATATACGTATATATATACATATTCATATACATATACATATACATGAGCATAAAGATAATTTGACAGGGGGAAGAATTAGCAGGGTGTTGACATTGCCCCTTGGATCCAGCCATTGAACTAGTGGAGAATCCTCCTAATTACCCAGCCTCATGTATTCCATAAGAATACCTTGAGATACTTTATCGAATGCTTCACTTAAATCTAGGTGAAATGTAGTTTCATCATTTCTCTGGCCTACCATTTGGGTAACTTTGACCACACAAAAAGCATTTATTAAGTACATTATCCCCCATTCTCTTCTTTTTTACTTTAGTCTCTAAGGAAGAGGTGGCCTTTCTCCTTGTTAAGTAAGGCAAACCCCTTCATATTCCATATATATGCCCTTGATCCCATCCCGCTCCACCTCTTATTATAGCTTGCCCTTTCAATCATCTCACTCAAATTCAGGATGTCTTTTTTCCCCCTATTAGCTTCTTTTCTTGCTGCCTACAAATGTGCCCAGATCTCACTCATCTTTAAAAAGACTTTCACTTGGAACTGTCATCCCCTTAGGTGATTGTCCTATATCTCTTCTTCCTTTCACAGCCAAACTTCTAGGGAAAGTCATCTGCATTCATTACCTCCACATCCTTCCCTCCCAATCATCTCTAAGTCCCTTTCCCCAAAGAGATTGGACTTTATATGAGATTGTGTTTCAGTGCTTCATGAGACCAAAGTCTAGAACTGGAAAAAAAAGGAATGGTCAATCTCCTTCTTTTGTCCTCAACAGAGTCAATTCATAGCAGCTGAGAACTTGTCCCATATAAAGAAACATTAGGTAATAGGTTTCTAACAACATAGTGATCTGGCCTACTCTCTAGCAGAAGTGATGTGCTTAGTTGATTGTCTTCACTATTAATAGAATTTACATGGATTGCAATATTAGACTTAAAGTGACTAGACTTAGAAAATGTAGATAATAGCAAGATTATGGGCACTTACTTTAAATGTCTATATATATGTAACATGTATAGAAAATGTTTTATATATATAATACTATATTATATATACATATATATATACATACATACATACATACATACATATATACACACACACACACATATTAGGCCATGACTTCTTGGTCTCATAGATATAGCTCTAGAAACACACGGTCGCATATACATACACATGCCTATGTATGTATATTAGCCTATGACTATCTATATATGTATAAATAGATACATACAGATATACAAATTGGTATTTTCTTGATCTCACATACATGGATCTTGATCTATATATGTTATCTATATGAGTATACACACATATATGCCATAGCTTAATATATATATATATATATGTGTGTGTGTGTGTGTGTGTGTGTGTGTGTGTGTGTGTGTATTAGACTATGGCTATGTATAGATACATATATTTATCTATCTATATATACACACACGCACACACTATATATGTGTGTATTTGTATTTGTGTGTATATATGCATATATGTATGTGTATATGTGTATATATGTGTGTGTATGTAAATATATACATACATATATGTATACACACACACACACACACACACACAGATCTTGCGATAGCTTCTTGACCTCACTTTCCTTGCCTGTGCCATGACACGGTCAGACCGTATGGTGTCAGAGGCCCATCCATCTATGACCCTGCAATCTCCTCATCCCTCTGTCCTTTTAGACCTCTCTGCCATGTTTGATGTTATTGACCAACCCCTTGGTTCTCCTGGATACTTTCGGTCCCTGGTGTTTTTGTGGTACTGCTCTCTCTCAGTTCTCTTCCTTCCTATCTGACTGCTCCTTCTCAATCTCTTGCATAGATGTAGTCCAAGGCTCTGTCCTGGGCACTCTACTCTCATCTCTTTATCTGTTCTCTTGTTGATGTCATAGTTTCCCATGGGTTCACTTGTCAGCTCTGGAGATGACTTCCAGATCTCTAAATCCAGACCTCATCTATCTCTTTTGCCCTGGCCCTAGAACACCAGTTACTGCTGGATATCTCCGACTGGGTGTCCCATGTGCACCTATAGCTCAACATGTACAAAACCGAGCTAACTACCACCCCTACCCCCACCACGTTTATGGACTTTCTTGTTTCTGATGAGGTCATCGCCCTCCTTCCTCTCTCCCAAGTTAAAACCTTGGCGTCAGTCATCTTTGATTCTTTACTGTTTCCCTCTCCCCCTCCTCTGATATCCAATTGTTTGCCAAGTCTTGTCTATCTTACCTCCACAAATATTTCTTGTATCCACCATTCTCCTCTCTCCACTTACATGGAGTGTGCTCATAAATATTTATGTAAATATTCCCTGCTTTCCAGGGGAAATTTTAAAAATGTGCTCATGACATACTTTTAAATTTAATCAGCATTATGAACATTTTCTCCATCACTTTCTGAAGTCTAGACAATCAACAAAACAATAACTCAAGCCCTGATTTGTGGTGCTTGCAGATTTTCTAGGTATAAATTCTCACCCTAACAATTTAACAGTTGCCTCTCCTGAGCTTGTTCCAGCCTTCTTCTGGTCACACTCTAGTTCAGTCCATGCAGTCACCACCACCTATTCTCTAGGCTACTGAAGTTAGGCTCCCGCTCGGCTTCCCTTCCTCATGTTCTCTATGCCTATGTCTAATTAGCCGACAAACGAGCTTCCTAAAGCCCGTATCAGACCAAGGCACTCCAGTGGTTTCTCGTTACTTCTGTGATAAAATATAAAATACTCTTGTCTCTAAAGCCCTCCAATCTACCTCTGCAGGCTTGCTGCACATGACGCCCCTTCATCCATTCTCTCTACCAGCCCGACTGACCTACTTGCTGATCTCCATTCATCTCATTCCATCCCCCACTCCTGGGCCTTTCGTAGGCTGTTCCCCATTCATCTTTGCCTCTCAGATTCCCTCCCTTCCTTGAAGGCTCAGTGCAAGTGCTACTTCCTAAAGAAAAGAAAAGGAAAAAAAAAAGACTTTTTCTTATTTCCTCAGTTAGTCTTTCCTGACCTGAAATTTTTTTTGTATCCATTCTGTATTTAGTTTCTGTGGACATGTTGTTTCTCCCTAATACAATGTAAGCTGCTCATGGGCTAGGAACGTGTTCTTTTTGTTTTTATCTCCCTGGAACCTAATGCGGTATCTTGTCCAGAATAGATGCTTAACAAATGTTTGTTAAATTGCAAATGAATTGAATTCATGTTTTAAGCAGCAGAGCCAAGATTTGAGCCTGGGTCCTCCAGTTCTAAATACAATGTTCTTTCCACTTCCAAGCTTGCACTACTTCCAGTACACCATTCTCTAAGTCCCTTTAAGACCTAACAATCTATGACCCACTTTCATACTTTCTGCCTGACTCTAACAGGCATATTTGGGCAAATGCTATATTTAGTGCCAATATTTCAGATAGAGGAGTTGCCTTATCTCAGAAGCACTTTAGAAAGGAGATAGCTTGGTAGTCAAAGGACTTGAGTTTGAATTTTGACTGCTGTTTGCTCTCCGTGTTTGTGTGTGTGTGTGTGTGTGTGTGTGTATGTATCACTTGTTGGGATGGATGAGGCTCCATGCCCCCCCGCCCAGGTCCCTTCCAGCTCTGAGATGTTGGGATCCCTCAGGATGTCCTTGTCTTTGCCCTTTGCAGGCCAATGAGATGTTGTTCTGTGGAAGGAAACTCACAGCTCAGGAAGCTTGCAGCCGAGGGCTCGTGTCTCAAGTCTTCTGGCCAACCACCTTCAGCCAAGAAGTCATGTTACGTGTCAAAGAGATGGCCGCCTGCAGTGCCGTAGTAAGTATTGGCCCCTCCTTCCGCAAGAGAAATCCTCAGGATCCAGGGAGATTCTGCCTATCTGCCCGTGGCACACTGTGAGGCTTCCCACCCCACTTTTTGAAAGGAGTGACTTCCTGCACTCTCTCCATCCCCTTGTGGTTGATTGAATAGTCTGTCCGAAAGATGAGAAGAAAATCAGGCTTTCTAGACAAGTAGATTTTCAAAGCTTTGTTTCAAAATATGTGTATGATTTTGAAAGGAATAAAGAGCAAAGGACATCAAATTAGCTTAAGAACAACGGATGGAAAATTGGAGGTACTGTTCCTAGGACCCTAGAGCTAGAAGGCCCTTTAGGACACAGTAGAGCTGAGAGTAACAGAATATAAGTAATAGGATATTAGAGCTGGCAGGGCCCTTGAAATATATATCACAGAATTTCAGTGCTAAAAGGGCCAATAGGACATAGAATATAGCATACCTAAGCTAGAAAGGATCATAGAACATAGAAAGATGTCCTAGAAAATAATCAGAGCTAGGAGGAACCTTAGAACATTGAATATGGAATGGCAGCACTGGGAAGAACCTTAGAATATAATGCATAAGATATCAGAACTCAAAGGATCCCAGAATGCCACATCTGAAAGAAGGTGGTAGAAAATAGAATTCTAGAAATGGAATCGATGTTAAAGATCATTTAATCCAACGCCTTTACTTTACAGAGAGGGGAATTAAGGCCCAGAGATATGAAATGCCATGGCCAAAGTCATACAGCTATATTACAGGCAAAATCAAGACTAGGCCCTGGGTCTTCTAATTGCAAGTGCAGTGTTTTGTTTTTCAGTAATTCATATTTTCTCTTTAAATTTGTCATGTACTTGGAAATTCGAAGAGCTCAATTGATTCCATTCAGTTGACCTCTAAATTTATTAGGGGGATCCAACCCCTATACTCAACCCATACTCAAGCGAACCCTTGCTTATTCAAATTATGCAAACTAAATATAATCTCTCCAACAGGTGGTCATCCAACCTCCTATTGAAGACATGTAGCGATGGGTTTATTCACTATCCCAGGAGAGCAATCCATTCTACTTTAGAATTGCTCTAAGTTTTAGAAAGGGTTTCCTTATTTTGAGCCTAAATCTCCTCCCTCTGTGAGGAAGGCTATAGACCCTATATGCCTTGATCCATCAGTCCTAGATTTATCTTTGGGAACCAAGAAGAACAAGTTTAATCCATCTTCAAATGGAAGACTGATAGCGTGAACCTCCAGAGTCTTTTCTTCTCCAAGTTAATGTCTTCAGTTCGTTCAGTGAAGCCTCTAATGGCCCAGTCTCCAGTCCTCTCCCCATATTGTTTACCCTTGTATGAATACTCTCCATTTAGTCAATGTGTTTCTAAAAATAGGATCCCTGAAGTGAACACACTTTCCAAGTTATGGCCTGTCTGGAGCAAAGGACAGTGGGGCCAACACGTTTCCTTTTCCTGGGCCGTCTGCTTTTGTTAATGCAGCAAAAAGACGTTGAATGTACTAATGACCGCATCGGTGAAAGCCCTAACAGCAGGGCTTAGGAGGAAGCCAGGCAGGAGTAGGGAGCCCTTCCCTCTGTATCGAAATCATCCTGTCCTATGGGTTGTTGGTACAGCCTAATGTCCCCATTTAACTCCTAAGCCTTGTTGGGGAGAGATTCAGTCCAAGTACCAGCTTGTAATTAAGTATAGATTATATCTTTTAGAAGTCACTCGGAGCCCAGTAAGTAATATCCTGTTTAGGTAGGAAAGAGAAAGTCAACTCATGTAGCCACTGAGATACATAAGAGCTTAAGAAATGAACTTTAAAGATAAGTATGCTGGTCTCTTTCCTTTTTGTTATCCAGTTGCTTCAGTCGTGTCTCACTCTTCCTGACCCCATTTGGGGTTTTCTTGGCAAAGATACGTGCGTAGTTGGCTATTTCCTTCTCCAGCTCATTTTACAGATGAGGAAACTGAGGCAGAGTGAAGTGACTTGCCCAGAGTCACACAGCTAGTAAGTGTCTGAAGTCAGATTTGAGTTCACAAAGATGAGTCTTCCTGATTCCAAGCCCAGTCCTCTCCACTGCACCACCTAGTTGCCCCAGTCTTTTTCCTAGGAAGGAACAGTTTGGTTCTTGAGTACCAAGTGCTTCAATCCTTTAGTCACTCCTCTGGAGCTGGTAGGGCTGTTCAGAGCATCTCTTGCTAAGTATTAAGTTAAACCCCCTTGTAGCTGCTCAGATAGTGAGCCCTAGGACTTATCTGCAAGACTTGCCCAGATTGTTGGATTGTCAAATCCCAGTCTCTCATTTTGCACATGAAGAAACTGAGGGCTAGAGTGGTTTTAGTGACTCACCTACAATAGCTAGTAAGTGTTTGAGGTAGGATTCAAACCCAAGACTCTCCAGATACATCTTCTTTTGAGCATCCATCCTAGTCATAATGTGTTCACCTTAAACCAGACTTTTATCTGCCCAACCCCTACTCTGCTCTGGTGGGATCATGGAGGCAAGAGGAGTTTATACTTAAGGGAGGAGCCTTTGGAGCAATAGAAAGAATATTGGAGTTCCTATCCTAGCTCCCCTACTTATTGGGCAGGCAAAGTCACTTCACTGAATCTCAATAGGAAGGAAGGAAGGAGGAAGGAAGGGAGGGAGGGAGAGAGAGAGAGAAGGAAGGAGAAGGAAGGGAAGAAGAGATAGAGGGAGGAAAGAAGGAAGGAAGAGAGAGGGAGGGACGGAGAGAGGAAGAATGGAAGAAAGGAAGGAGGAAGAAAGGAAGAATAGAAGGGAGGAAGAAAGGAAGGAAAGAAAGAAAGAATTTCTCTAGGCCCGGCATTCTTTCTACCATGCCTTGAATTGTAGAATAGTAATCATAGTTGATATTTATACAGTGCCTCAGGGCTTCCAAACATATATCATTTCATCTGATTCCCATAATCGCTATTATCTCCCTTTAACAATCAATCCCTAAGCATTTATTTATTCAGCACAAACTATATCCCAGGAACTCTGCTAGGTGCTGGAATGTACAGAGACAAGAAAAACCAGCCCTGTCCTAGGCTTATCGAGGTTGAAATGATTTACCCACCCACGGTCAGAGGGCAGATTTAAAACCAAGTTTCCCTTAACTTCAAATCCATCATTACTTTCACTCTGAAAATGAAGGGGTTGAACTTCACTTTTTCGTATGTCCTGGGCCCCTTGGGCTATCGGTCTGGGAAAAGCTATGGATCACTTCTCAGAATCACATTTTTTTAAGGCATGGAATTAAATGCACAGAATAATGAAGAAAACCAGTATACTGAAATACAGCTATCAATTTTTTTTTAAGTTCACAGACTTAAGGTTAAGAAACCCTGAGCTAGATGGACTCTAAAGGCTCTTGTAGCTCTAAATCCTCTGGATATGATGAGACCCACAGTCAGAAGAAGGGAAAGTGCCACTGAGGGAAAGGAGACCTTCTCAGAGTTAAGCAGGGAGACCTCTGCAGTCTGAGGTCAGAGAGAAAGAATCTGGTAGCCTCAAGATAACTTATCACATAATATGCTAACGGACACCCAGAAAAGCTATCATAAAGCATTGGGTTCATCTAAGATGAGCTTCTCAGGGGAAAAAGAAGAAAACCATTCTTTCACAAAAACCTTCAGTGCCACGAAAACTTGGGAAACATTCATTTAAATGTTGACTCCATGCAAGGCCCCATGCTTGGCATCGGAGGTCTGGCACAAGGTTTGTTAAATTGCTGAATAATATAAGTCTGCAGTGGCTCAGGGGAGCAACATTCTTTCTTTTTCCTGGAATTCAAACTTGGCTCAAAATAAAGGACTGAGGTTGCAGGCCTATCTGAATTTTACTTAAATAAGAGTTTTATTAAAAATACTCATTTGGGGTCAGAGGACCTGAGTTTGAGTCACAACTGCTATTAACTGTGTTTCCCTTAACTTCTCTGGGAATCAGTTTCTTCTTCTGTAAAATGAAAAGGGATTCTAAATCTGGGGTCTGAGAACTTTTAAAAAATTTATTTTGAATATATTAATATGTAAATATTAT
Source organism: Trichosurus vulpecula (assembly GCF_011100635.1). Taxonomy (NCBI): domain Eukaryota; kingdom Metazoa; phylum Chordata; class Mammalia; order Diprotodontia; family Phalangeridae; genus Trichosurus; species Trichosurus vulpecula. Next base: position 358,650,424 of record NC_050575.1, read on the forward strand.
AATTCATAATTATACACAATACAGAATTATAGTTAATATAGTAACTAATATGTTAAATATTAGAATATTGAAATATATTGAAATATGAATATATTTCCAATGTATTTTCAATATATTATATATAAATATATTTTCTAGAGGGAGAGAGCTATTTCAACATGATTTTTTTTGTAATCCTCTGTATTTTGTTTTATGAATCTAAAATATTACTCTGGAAAAGGGTCCACAGGCTTCTCCAGATTACCAAAAGAATCTATCACACATGTGCGCATGCACGCACACACACACACACACACACACACACACACACACATCCCACTTGACCATGACAGTCTGAGTCTTTGATTCTATGATCATCCTTTTTTATCTGTTGAAAAGAGCTTTGAAAGGGACCTGTCCCGAGCACAGGCTAAGAAAGGGTACACAGGAGACAGTCAAGAGAAGACACAGTCACCAGCAATCCGCCTTTTTGCCTATCATCATCAGCTGTAGGCCTGCTGGAGAGCCGGAGAACATTTCCCTGGCTGACAGCAGCTGGGTATGGGCCAGCCAGTCTAACTTGATGTTTTCCCATCCAGGTGTTAGAAGAATCTAAATGTCTCGTTCGGAGCTTCCTAAAATCAGTCCTCGAGGATGTGAATGAGAAAGAATGTCAGATGCTAAGGCAGCTATGGAGTTCTTCCAAAGGCTTGGATTCATTATTCAGCTACCTGCAAGAAAAAATTTATGAAGTCTGAAAGGCTCTGCTGTGATTTTTGCACCCCGCCCCCCCACTCTGTGCCCAGAGTGATCCTGACTTCCAGCTCTTCCCTGTGTTAGAAACATTGGAGCCCAATGTTCTGGAAAGGAGCTTGTGAATGTCTCTCCATCCCTAGGGTTCTGTCAGTTTTCCTCGTGAGTCATTCTGGGATGTTCCTGGGTTGTTTCTACGTTGGTTTGGTTTTGTGTAACAGATGTGGGGCTCAGCATTCTCGGTTTGCCTACCTTGGTCAGGGGTTCCCCTAAGGGCTGTCTGTCTCTTCCGGGAGGGGAGCTTGTCTGCTTGCTAGACACACAGCTTCCTCACCTTCTGGATTACATCGCCATGATCCAGTAAGGCAGTACCATTTCTTCCAGTTTTCTCTGTCTTTTTGACTCGGGCTGTGTCAATGGAGTGTTGCTCTTTGGAGAGTGTCAGCTTTTGACCAGCTGTTATTACGTGCTCGAATGCCAGTCAAAGGACTAGGTTGAGCACGATTGATTGGAGTCCGTCATCCTCAGGCAAGAGCAGCCCGATCAATCATATAGACCTTGCCTCAGTATCCTTCCTGTTGACACAAGGATCTGTGTGACATTTAGGGCTTAGTCTGAAAATCTTAACAAAAGTAATTTACAAACCCAGATATTGTAAATTTAGAAACGTTTTGTTAAATATATATTTTTCAACACTGTAAGGTGGCGATTCTAATAATTTATGTGTATTATATGTAAAATTAGTTGTTTTTTTTTTTTGCAAAAGCTACCAGGAAAATGTTTTTTCCTTTAATTAAAATTATTTAACTTATTTATTTGTGTTTATATTCAGCTGTCTGTTATTCGCACAGATATTATTTTCATAATGCCCTGGACCAAATTCAAGGCATGTGCTAGTCAGCACATCTTAGTTATGAGCCACGATGAGAGAAAATTCCAACAGCAAAGCAACATAGAACTTTTCCAGATAACAAATGAATGCTTCTGAACCTCTCCTCAGTGGGAAGCTGTTTCAAGCTGTAATCATGCTTGCTTTTTACTGTAGACTCATCACAAAAAATAATGGTGGAAACTGTTTCTCTTCATTGACTGTCTTTTCGGGGAGAATTGTGTTTTCTAGCCAATACCATGTGTAAGCATTCTCAATTCACAGTAACCTGGCATGAGGACAAGGTGGAGGCAGCACCATTTTGTGAAATGTCTCTTCTGCGGCCTAGAACACATCAGCTTGGGACAAATGACGGTGTTTGTTCCAGATGTCTTGTGGCTGTCTTGGCACGCAAAGGATCATAGGTGTAGAGCTGGAAGGGACCTTTGTGGTTATCAAATGTAACTATCTCATTTTACAGATAAATAAGCCAAGGCCCAGAGAGGTTAAGTGACTCACCCAGACAATTAATGAGTCTCCGAGGCAGGATTCCATCCCAAGTCTTCCTGACACCAATTGCTGAATCTACTACATCATGCTGGAGCTCACGACTTGCCCTTTGGGCCTTTGAGAACCATAGGGGAGGTCTTGGCTTTGATGGGCTATAGGCAGGAGGGTCTCTGTAGGTAGTATTAACAAATGCATGTTGGCCCTCTAGCAACATTTTCCAGAGTCCTGGAGCCAAAGGAAGGAGCAATGAATAGTTATCATTCTGCTATTAATTAAATATGTTTGAATTTAGGAAAGCCTTGGTGCCAGCTTTGGACTGGCCATTAAAAAATCTAAAATCAGCCATTAGAAGGAAGACTTTTCCTCATTTAGAAGGGGAAACAATCAAGGAGAAGAGTGCACCAAGATGAAAAGTCCATGTAGAAATTAGTGTAAAAAGTGTGACAAGAGGCAGACACTCACCCCAAGAAAGTGAATGAGGATGTCCTTCCTCACCTCTCTCCTTGTCTAGCTCTCCACCTTGGATCTTCTCAGACTCATTCACAGTCCTCCCTTCCTTTCTCCATGAGCGCCCAGTTTTTCATGGACCTCCGAGGTGAAGGACCAGCCAAGGACACTAATGGTGTCCTAATTGCTTTAACCCTTTCCATAGTGTGACTTTCTAGAAGATTGCTCGGCCTGATTAATGACAATCCTGTCCTAAGTCCTATCCGTGGGCTCCTTCTTTTAGTTCATGCGGAAGGGGAGTGCTTGGCCTCCCTGTGGCTGCTGTGACCTGGGCTTCCCCACACCCTTCATGCACTTAGTCATCATGTGGCCATACCTCTTTAAAAGTGGCACCACCAGCCATCCAAAGCCAACAAATATGTGTCAGAACAAGGAAAAAACAAACAACAAAAACTCATGGTTATTTTCTGCTTCATTCATGGGGGTCCACATAATCTAGGGAATAGGAATATAGGATATAGGAAAGAAACCGTTGCCTTTCCCCTACTCCCCACAAACAAGCAAGCATTGACTTATCGAATCCTTGTCGCAAATTCAGCTTTGCAGAAGATGCTTCTTTTGAAGGGACCGACGTATGATTTTTATCAGTCTTGGCCAAAGGATCTTCTTATTGTGGGGCAGATAGCCTGAGAGCCTATTCTTTGTTGAACACCCAGAGCATCTTCTCGATGGCAGTTTCCTAGGGAGAGGAAGATCTACTATCTGCAGAATCACGTGGGGCTTGAGACCCTTTTATCAAATGGAACTAATTAATTCAAAACAGATATTAGTGGATGAAATATCTGCGGTCTATACTGAAAGAATCATCAGTTTCTTGGTAGTCCTTGGGGTCAGAGAGTCCACCCAGCCCCTCAGTGCAGAATCCCTGACAGTTAAACAGCCATGTGAAATGACATCCGTAATATCTTGTATTTGTCCAGAGTGAGAATGACTTCCTTTGTTCTTTGGGGATTTTAGAAGAGGCACATTGATAAACCAACTTCAAAAATAGGTGCTGTCTGTGACTGTAATTTACATATAATAATTTCAGGAAAAACACCATTAATGCAGTCAGTTTGATGAGAGTTAGGCAAACCAGTTGGGTACTAGATACTACCAACGGACAAATCGAACTTTCTTTTTTTTTTACTTTTAAGATCTGTGTTTGGTGTCGCATAAACGCAATCTGTAGGACCACCGGTGAAACTAAGTGGGATTGAGAACTTTGGGCATTCTGGGGCTGGTTTAACAACAGTTTTCTTAAGGCCTAACTTGGAAGGAAGTCTGTTATACAGAGATGTCCTGTCTTATGGGTTACCATATATACCCACTCCATGCTTCCCTGTCCTGTTGTCCCTCTCCTCCTGTCCCTCCCAAGGGCCTATGGTATTATCCAATAGGATCTATGCCTCTGGCTATAGGAGGGTGCATGGGGGGGGGGGGTCTGCTCCTCAGGAGTGATGGCCAGCCTCCCTGAAGCTTCTCATTACAGGTTTCTCCATTTGATATGAAATGAATGAGTCTGGCGGAATGGTGGCTAGAGTGCCTGGGTTTAAATCCTGCCAGCTCTGAAGCAACCTGGGCCTCAGTTTCCTCATATGTAAAAAGAAATGGTTAAATGAGATGGCCTTCTGAAGCCCCTTAAACTCTGTATCTGTATTCTCTATCATCATTGAGAAATGCTTGGTCAAAGATTCTTATGTAGGAAAATGTGAGAGGAAGACAAGTGGTTACCCAACCTCCACACCTTAAACCCCTTGAGAAATGGACCTTTTAAAAGGCCTGCAGTCATTACTACTTGAGGCTTCTTGGTCTGGAGGTCTCCAACCCTCAGCTTCCTCAGTCCTCCGCCCCAGGAAGAGTCACGGCCATCTCTGCCAGGTCGGCCTAAACACCATGGCCAATCAGTAGTTGGCCACAAGAGAAGAGTGAGGTGCAAAGTCAGCTTTGAAGGATGCTCTGTTAAAGCTGGAAACCATTCCTGGCTGAACATAAAAAGGCTGGTTCAAAGGAGTTTCATAGAGGCAGTCTGACCACTAAGAAACTACTGTAGTATCCACCCCAAGATGAGCCAGTCTGTCCTCCCCAGCAAGGGAAGGATATCTTTGTATAGACTCTAGCAAAGTCACACGCTCCGTGTATAATGCTAAAACAATATAAGGTGCTAGGTCACTGATTTAAAATACATGCTCATCCTGTTCTGATGGCTCTAAGACACTTGTCTTCCTAACGTGAAGCCTTGTTTTATCCATAGAAGATCTAGAATTGAAAAGGAAAAGAAAAGGAAACAATATAACTGATCTCATAACAGTGCCACCACATTCTTATACATTCACATTTTTAAATATATCTTTTTAGAAAGGAAAAGATAGAATTTCAATTTTCATAATTGATTTTTTAGTAAACACACACACATGCACAAGTTCTTCCAGTTTTTAAAAACAGAAGCATCTGATTCATATTCATGCAATTTTACAAGCTTGTTTCCATGAAAGCTTTTTTTTTCTTTCAAAGAGAACAAACAGCAACTTTTTTCCAATCTTCCTATTTGCCCACAGGACACCCAGAGTTTACTCTCACCTGAATTTGGTGTTCAGAGTGACAGCCTTGTTGTTTGTACCTATCAGTCTGGATACCATCACAAAGATTTACAGTATTTGAGAACAGAAACGTAATTTTCTTGTTCAGTATTTTATTTTATTCTTGGTACTTTGTTTTATAGAATCTTCCAAACTCTCTACTTTGCCTTTGTCACTATTTAAGGGAACCAGTTTGGGCGGGGGGGGGAGGCAGGCTTGGGGGCGGGGACATCATCTTGCATGTATATTTTTGTTGTAGATAAGTGTTGCTTGGTCTCTTTGGCAGATTTTGGGTTAAATGCTTTCAGACTTGAATACAGTATATATTTTGAAATTCTGAACTTTTCTATTTCTGTGTTAGAGCTGAATATATGCGTTTTAGGCAATCTTTTACACAATTAGTAACTGTTCTTTCAACCAATAACATACTGGTTTGGTGCCAATAGTTCTTGCATTAGAATCTAATGCTCTTTAACGTTAGAGGACACGTTTCTCTCTCTCTCTTTTTCTTTCTCTTGAAATAATTAAGCTTGAAGTGGAATTTGAAAAAGTATTGCATTCTTTGAAGAGGTCTTACCATTGGGTTCCATAACGTTTCAACCTTTGTAACTACATATGTAGTGCTAAGAACTTCCCTGAAGAAATGCTATAAAGCAGTTGGTAGTGGCTGAGAACAGAGCCTTAAGTTTGTTGCAAAAATGTTAATACGGGTTATTTATACCAAACAACATGGGCTGTGTCAAAGCAGTGTGATAGAGTTGGTGGGTGGGTCCAGTGTTTGGGGTTGTGTTCACAATCCATTGTGTGCTGGTTGACCAGGTTGATGAGAATTACTCATGGCCATTCTATCTGGCTTGATAAAGAGCTGAGTCAAAGATCACCATGCTGGCTTTTTAGTGGTAACAACACAGCCAATATGAGAATTGTCAGGCTGGGCTTTGTTTGAGTAAACTGTACATGTACCTTGCTCCTGGCCATCATAGTTCATGGTAGCTACAAACTCAGTGTGGCTAAGTCTGTAAAGGCCAGTCTAGCTGAGGTCAGCGTTCCTTAGAAAACATTAATGACGTTTATGTAAGAGACTTACTGTGTAGACAATCTTAATTATCTTTCAGCTAAGCAATCAGCATTCTGGCTGTGTTCTCTGTGTCTATCCAATTAACTATGTGTGTTAAGCCATATTAAGCCCGGGTCTGTAGGGCATGGGCGAATTAGGCACAATACTGTAAGAGTCTGTTTGTTGTAGTCATCCCGGGTCATCTTAAGTGGCAAACAAGGTGTGAGGTTTGTAAGCCCAGATTCACTGTATAATTCTGCTCTGCCAGATGGCCAAGAAAATTGAATGAAGCCAATGTTTTGGTTCTATCCAGTTAGCCCAATAGATACACAGATATTGACAAATCCTCTCTGCCAAGTTTTTATAGACCCAGTCTGTGTGATGACTAACCCTAGATAAATTAATATCCAGTGAACATTCAAAAAGTCAATAAATTATTTCCTTTCTTGTGGCAACATCATTCACTTGGCTAACAGGAAAAAATGCCTAGCTAATGTTTGTAGTAGCCCTTATTCCAAAGTTTTTTGCTTTAGTTCATACTGAGGTTAACTGATGGTGTCAGGGTTTGGGCTAAGATGCATACACAGACATGACCAAACCCAGTAAGAGGAAAATGCTTGCGTGGACCCTTGTGCCCCCTGAAGATGGCCCTGGAAAGATGAGAGGGGCTAGAGTTTATGGCACCATGTCTGATTCGCTCTCTATTTAGACCCTGTCTAGTTGTCATTCACCTAATTATCCCCATGTCCACAGGATTGTGAAAAATTTGCCTTTCATAGAAACCAAGGACCAAAGAATTACATTTCTCCCCCTCAAACCATTAGTCACAGAGAGATCATGGCTGTGAGTGTGCAGAGAAAGACAGACAAGACTACAGCACAATGATATCTGCTCAGTTCCACCAATGTACCAATCCAGCCGAAGAATTAAGTGGCCCTGGGTTTCAAGGACCCAAACTCACTTTGGCTGTGCTAGGATCAAGCTGTTTCTGCTGTGGAGACACGCAGCCTCCACCCACCAAGCAGAGCTCTGGTGATCCCCAGGCTCAGTCAATCAGTGACGCCTGAACTGCAAAAACAGTCTCTGATGTAGACTGGTTGCTCTGTCTAAGCTGATTGAGTAAACTCAAGGATTACCAGATTTCCACTCCACTTTGTCTTATGCAGACCCACTCAGAACAACCACAGTACATTTGGAGTGAGCAGGATTTTCATTTCCCTTCCCATGACGAACAACAGGTCAGTTCCCAGGCATTCAAAAACTTAGTACGGAAACCCCCTATCCACTGACCCATTGAGTAGTGTGGACAGTGAAGCTATGACAAGCTGTCTGGTGGCAAGGCTCATCTTCGATGCCCTGGGATGGAGCAGGCCACCAATAACTCACCCAACCCTTTTGGGGAGTTTGTGGCTCCTGGTGTATTTTTTGTACACACACCAAAATCAAATGAGCAACTTTGCAAATTTAGGCATTTAATTTATTTTGCCAGACTACCATAGTAGAGACTATCTAGTTTCTGATATCTGTCATTATGAATATTTAATATCCCACAATCCAGGTGCAGGGCCCTTTTCTCTTGTTGCTGTAAATATTTCCCGAGAATGGGCGCAGTCCCAAAGGACTTGTATCTTCTGCTATAACAAATATTGACTGTCTAGATCAAATTCTCTTTGTGAATGGTCCTGTAACTAGTGTATGGACACATTTCTGGGTGCCTTAGAAGTTGTATTTTTCATGTGTGTTAATATGCAGTATTTATACATTGTGAGAAGCTGCTTTGAATAAAAAGGTCAAAACTTCCTTGCTGTTGGTCTCTGTGGGGTGTCGTCAGATTGCTACTAACTCACCGTAGAAAAAGAAAGCCCCTTCCTCCTGTCTTGGACTCAGTTTCCAATCTATAACATTGGAATGGGGTAGGTCTGGAAAAGCTGATTCCTTCCAACTTTAAAGAATCCTGGGATTAAACTCAGCAGCAGCTGTTGTGGTCTCTTTTTTTCTCTATGTAATTTGAGGAGATGGCTGTTCCCACACCCCTCTCCCAACCCCTTTCACCTGGGATTAGAGAATGCTTGGAGGTGGTGTTTCCGGGCTCTGCCCTGGCCTCCTGAGGGGGTACGGGAACCTCCCACTGCCTGCTTCTCATTCTATTCCCTTTAGAGTCCTCCCAATCACCTGTTACCCCTGAAACTCAGTCATCTAAGTTGCCTTGGTGGGCCCCCAGCTAGGAACGGGAGGCGAACTCATTCCTTCTTCCCCCACTTTCATGCCAGGGATTGAAATACAGACATTAGACCAAGGGATCTATATTTTGGGGGGATGGCCTTTTAGCACATCCTCTAAATACTCAGAAATACTCCCTGATGCCCTCCTCCCCTGCCACTGTCCAAGAATATACCCTCTTCCTGAAAATAATCTTCAACTACACCATCTCTCATATACAACGCTGCCCTGCCCCCATCTCCTGCCAAGGCCTACTGAAGTCACCTTAGTAGCATCTCTTGAACATACCCCTTTTGGTTCTGTGACACTGCCACCACCATCACCTCATAGCTGGACCACTGCAATCCCTTCCTGCTTCAATCTGTCCTCCATTCAATCACCAAAGTAATTTTTCTACAGTGTAGGCCTGACCATGTCATATCGACACCCTCCACTACCCCCTACTCAATAAACTCCAGTGGTTCTATATCACCTCCAGGGTCAAATACAACATTTTCTGTTTTGCATTCAAAGCCCTTCATAACCTAGCCTTCCCATCCCCTCACCTATCCAGTGTTATTACAACTCACACACACACAAACACAGGCACACACACACACACACACACACACACACCATGTGCTCTTCTATGCAGTGACATTAACCTCCTTGCTGTTCCTCAGACAAAACACTCCATCTCTCAAATCCAGGCATTTCCATTTGGCTTCCTGCTCCTCCATCGTCCCCTCCCCCGTTTAGAAAGCTCATTCCTCAATTCTGCCTCCTGGCTTCCCTAGCTCCCTTCAAGTGCCAGCCTTCTCCACCTTCTACAGAAAAGCCTTTCCTGATCCCCATTAATTCTAGTGCCTTCCCTCTGTTGATTATTTCTTATTTATCCTCTACACAACTGCTTGCATGTTATTGCCCCCATTATTGTGAGCTCTTCCAGAACTCTCTTTTGCCTTTCTTTGTACCCCTAGCACTTGTACAGCACCTGGCATATAGTAGGTGTTTAATAAATGCTTATTGACTGACTGACTTCTTCCTAGAAGCTCTTCTATCTCCCTAGATGGTATCCTAATTCCCTTACTCCAGGGCACATCCTGGGCTTTTAAAAACTCAGATATGCCATGTCCATACTACTTCATTCCAATGCAACAAGTATTGGGTATGAGGCATAGTGCTAGAGACCAGGGATACAAAGACAAAATGAAAAACCATCCCTACCTTCAAGAAACTTTCATTCTACCAAATCAAGCTGTTGTTCAAATCGCATATGGTAACAGAAAGGTTACTAGTCGTGTGACCTTGGGCAAGTCACTTACTACTGATAGGTATCATTTTCCCCATCAGGAATACAAAGACTAAGCTAGAAATCTATTCAGAAGTTCTTTCCGGATCTTCGTGCTATTCCTACCCTTCCATCCACCTCAGCTTCCTATAGGGATGGTCACACCATTGGTTTCAGTATCAATTACATGTTCTCCTTCCATGGTCAAGAGCTGTGAAATTCCTTGACATGATCACAATCTCATGATCCTATCTCTTCCTATGCCTTGCATTTCCTAAACCTATTCTTCATCCTCCCTGTGACCTCCAGTCCCTCCACCTCTGGGACTTTCCAAGGCCATCACCCCTGCTCTGGCTAAACTCTTCTTTCCTCTCCAACCTGATTCTCTAGTTAACCATTCAACTTTTTGCTACATGTAAATCTCCTGATCTCTTGTCTTATCACTACTTGTGCCTTGCCAAAACCCAGCTCTGCATTATTCCCAGCATCCACCTCCTCCTTTCCTCATATTCTGCTAAATATAGCTCAATGAAACCATTGAGTGAGCCCCCTACAAATTGGTTACCTAGTCCCAAATGGGCCGTTGCTGCCCTAAGGAAATCCTTTTATTCCTCTCTAATTGATCATCCCTTTCACCACAGAGCTCTTCACAAATCTTCTTTTCTATCCAAAATTTAAGTAGGGGTGGGGGGGATGGGCACACCTCTACTTTAGGAAAATCCCTCTGGTTGCTGGGTGGTTTGCAGTGGGGAGGTTTGAAAAAGGGGAGAACAACTTGGGGACCATTGTAATAGTCCAGGAGGAGGTAATGAAGGTGATGAGGACTGAACCAGGATGAGGGCTTTGTGGACCGAGCTAAAGGGACAGATGGGATGTAAGAGATATAAAAGTAGCAACGAAAAACAACTGGTTTGAGGCAGAGCAAGGAGCTAATGGGTGTCTGGGAGGATGGGGATGCTCTCTACAGAAACAGGAGATTTTAGAAGAAAGATTAGTTTTGGGGGGAAAGTCAATAAATTATATTCTTTTTAATGAACCGACATCTATTTCCTCTCCTGCCTCTTCCCCATTGATTAAAAAGAAAGAAAAACCTTTGTAATAAATATGCATAATCAAGAAAAACAAAATCCCACACCTGTCATGCCCGATATGTGTATACATGTACGTACATAATACATATATGTGTGTATATATATATATATGTGTGTGTGTATGTGTGTGTGTGTGTGTATATATATATATACTGATTGAATCTATGTATACATTGCATGGATACATACATATATGTGTATGTGCCTATACACACATAAACACACATATACGTATGTGTATGGAGATATATGCTTGTGTGTATATTCCTTGCACCCCGAGTCTATTACCTGTCTGTTGGGAATGGGTCCTCTGGAATTGTGGTTGGTCATTGTGTTGATAAGAGTCCTTAAGTCTTTCTAGGTTTTTTGCCTTTACAAGGACGTTATTAATATATAACTTGTTCTCCTGGTTCTTCTCACTTCACTCTTCATCAGGTCACACGAGTCTGAAAAAAAATCAGGTGAAAGAGTTCTGCTTGGGACATGCTGAATTTGAGATGCCTATCAGATATTGAGTCTGAAATGTCCAATAGGCAACTGGAGATACGTGATTGAAGCTCGGGAAATAGACTGTGGCTGGGTAAATAACCTTGGGAGTCATCTGCATAAAGATGATAATTACATCCATGGGAGAGGAACAGATTGCCAAGTTAGAAACTAGAGAAAGATAAATACCAGGATAGGGCCTTGGGGGTATACCCAGTTAAGGGACATGATCACACATGATGAGCCAGGAAAGAAGACTAAGAGGAAGCATCATTACAAAAACTCAGAGAGAAGAATGATCAGAAGAAGGTAATCGGCAATGTCAGAGATCATCAACAGGTTAAAGAAGATGAAGACTGAGACAGGGAAGATGATGCAGTAGCAGGAAGAACAACAAGCTCCTCCCTTCCCAGTCCCAAATTCCCTGAAAATTTTATATGTGTGTGTGTGTGTGTGTGTGTGTCACACACACACACACACACACACACACATATATACACACTATGTATATATATGTGTGTGTATATATATATACATATATATATATGTCTTCCTCTAAACAGATTTAGAAAATGCATACATCTGAATTCTCATGGGAAAATCCAAGAAAAAGTCACAGTGAGTTATTTTTCCAGCCCAGGCTGATGCAGGGAAACAGAGGTCTGCAGACACTGAGGATTGGGGCTGGCTATGCTCAGCACAGAAAGAGACTGTACATCTGGGCAAGACAAGGTTTCAGACTCATACCAGGTCACCACGACCTTGTACAGGTTGTGTGAACAAGGTTCACTGGCAGCTGTTTCCTACTCCCCAGTTCTGACTCCCAGGTTCAGGGAGGACCAAGGAAAGAACTTGTGCCCACAGATGACTTTCCGGGATAAAGAACCATCCCAGACCCTAGGCAGTATACTGAGAGGGGAGGGAGTTCAGAAGCAAGTAGCAGCAATGTGACTTGAGCCTTAAGAACAGAACAGAGTCTCAGTTCCAGCCTCTAGCTCAGTCTGATGCCTGCAGAGAAATAACAAGGGCAGGAATCTCAGACCGAAGGGGAGCCTGCAGTTCTGTCCCTCCTGACCCGCAGGAGTAGATGCTACTGCATTCAGCTAACTTGGACTAAGGACTTAGAGCTCAGACTATGAGAGCAGCCATCAGACTTGGCCCTGGATCGGACTACTTTAAGAGCACTGAAAACTTGCGGGTCCCCAGTCTAGGCTGTCCCTGAGATCTCTGAATAACACAACATTCAATACCACCACCACCCCTAAGAAAGCAGCAGTAGGAATAGCCCAATTCTTCCCTCTAGAGGTGCTTAAAGCCTGAGTAGAACATTGAGTTCAAAGTCAAAATTAGGCTGGAAGAATGAACATACAAAAGAATCCTATCATAAAAAGCTATTATATTAACAGGGACGCTCAAGAGACAGAAACAGCAGAAGAGAATGAGTCAAAAAACATCTACAAGCAAAACACTCAGAGAAAAACACATGGGTACAAATTCAATGAGAATTCCTAGAGGAGATGAAGCAAGAGTTAAAAGATGCTTTTATAAGTAAAATGAGAGTGCTTGAGGAAAAAAATGGAAAAAGTAATGAGAGCTATGTAAGAAAAAATTGGAAAATTAATGAACAGATTGACATGAGGTTAAAAAAAAACTTGCCCAAGCAATAAACTCTCTGAAGATAACAATGATTCCATGAAACAGCAAGAAATATTAAAGCAAAGTCTAAAGATTCAAAATCAGAAGAAAATCAAAGGTATCTCATAACCAAAATGACTAACCTGGAAAAAATACCAGGGAGAAAAATTTAAGAATGACTGGAGTACTTAAAAACCAACACAAAAAAAGAGCTTAGACATTATATTTCAAGATATCAACTCTCTTAGAACTAGAAGGCAAAATGAATATAGTAAGAATCCACCAGTTACCACCTGACAGTGGATTGAGCTCTGGGCTTGGAATCAGGAAGACTCATCTTCCTGAGTTCAAATCCAGCCTCAGATGCTTACTAGTCGTGTGACCCTGGGCAAGTCACTTCACCCTGTCTGCCTCAGTTTCCTTATCTGTGAAATGAACTGGAGAAGAAAATGGCAAACCACTCCAGTACCTCTGCCAAGAAAACCCCAAATGGGGTCATGAAGAGTCAGATATGACTGAATAACAACACACACACATGTATACATGTATCTGCATGTGTCCTGTATATGTATGGCAATACATATGCATGTCTCTAGAAACATACATATATCTATACACATATATATGCACGTATGAGTGTGTATAAATGAAGTGGACATTTGTTTGACTATACATGCTTGTGACACAGATTTTTGTTTTTCTTTTGTTTTTTGGGTGGGGAGAGGTAAGGAAATGGATTTTTGCTGATTGAAAAAATAAAGTTTAATTACAAATAAAATTTCATTTTAAAAATTACTACAAGCAGAAACAAAAAGGTGCTAAAGCCAGGATTACCCATGATTTAGTGACTATCATTGAAAAAGACTGGAGAGTTCCAGAAGACAAAGGCAAAGATTTAAAGCCAAGAATTACTTACCCAGCAAAACTGAATCTAATGCTACAGGGGAAAATAGATGTTTAATGAAATATAGAACTTCCAAACATTCCTGTTGAAAAGATCAGAGATAAATAAAATCGCCAAGGCTCAAACACAGGAATTAACAGAAACATTAAAAAGGTATACACAAATGAACAATCGTAAGGAACTAAACAAAGATAAACTGCTTGCATTCTAATATGGGAAAATGAAATGTGTCCCCTCTGAACTCTATCATCATCAAGGGTCATAGAAGGAACATAACTGAAAAGAAGGCCTGGGAGTTGTAGTTATATCTTAATGATCTCAAAAGAAAAATGGAAAAGGAGGGTAAGAGAAATACAACAAGTAGAAGGGCAGGAAAGTTAAGGAAAAAATATCTTACTGTTGTACAAAGTAAATGTCTGTACAAATAAGAAGGGGTGGGGGGAGCAGATGACACTTCACTTTCATCCCGACTGGTTAAAGGAGAAAAGAATATATGCACAAATACAATTAGGTACAGAAATACATTTTATTTAGTAGGGAAATAGGAGGGAGGAGAGAAGGGAGAATTAGAGAGAAGATTAAAGGAGGAATTGGTCCTAAACAAAACAAACTCTAAGGATGTATAAAAATATTTATATCTCTTTTCAAAGTGGCAGTGAGTGTGAGTGTGAGGGGGTGCCCAATAATTGGGGAATGGCTGAACAAGTTATGGCATATAAATATGATTGAATACTATCATGCTATGAAAACGATAAAAGGGATAGTTTCAGAGGAACATAAAAAGATTTCCATGGACCAATATAGAATGAAGTAAGCAGAAGCAGGAAACCAAGTTAAACATTGATAACAATGGAGGAAAGAAACAACTTTGGAAGAATTAGGAACACTGATTCTGGAGGACTAATGATAAAACATGATACCTACTTGCACATAGAAGTGAAAGACCCAGAGTGAGACATACGTGTGTATGAGACATACACACACACACACATACATATATAGTATGTGTGTATATATGCATATGTATGTGCTTGCATATGTGTGTATACTTACACTGTGCATACACACATTTATTTATTTGTTTATTTATTATCTATGCATACATATTCCTTTTGTGCATTGCCAATACAGAAATTTGCTTTGCTTGACTTTACATATTTGTAACAGGGGATTTGTTTTTCTTTCATCCTCAGTTGGGGTGGGGTGAGACGAGAGTATAGTGGGAGGGAGAGAAAGCAGATTTTTACTAAGTGAGAATAAAATTTAATTTAAAAAATTTTTAAAGAAAAAAGGCCATTAGATTTTGTAATTATGAGATCTTTGATCACTTTCATATATATACATATATAAGTATAGACAGAATAAATATGTATGAAGTAGAAATAGGTAAGAAACTGACCTCTTTTTTAATTCCAAGTAATCACCTCCGATCCTTATGAGTGACATCTCTTGACCCCCAGAATATTCTCCTACCTTCCTCAATGACCTCACCATTTGACTTATAATCTTCCTATCCATTACACCCTCTGACATCATCCTTATCTATCTCAACATTAACAAAAGGCATTATAGTGTAGTAGGAAAGATTGCTTCATTTATAGTCAGAAGACCTGAGCTGAATTCTGGGTCTACTCTCTACAACCTGTCTCACCTTGGATGAATTGAGTCTCAGTCTCCCTGTCTGTAAAATGAGGGTGGTGGATGAGCTGGACCTCAAAGATCCCTTCCAGCTTTAGAACTGTGGTCCTGTGTAGCCCTAAATCCTATGATTTCACCCATGATAGCCCTTCTGACATCTATTTACTTTCCATTCTTGAATTCTTCCACTCCTATAAACCTTGCTTTCACTCTGCTCCTCCTATACTGCCTCCCTCACCCTACCCCAGGCTTAAACCTTAGACATCACCTCAAATAAAACTGGTCAATAGCAAAAATCCAGAAGCCTGAAATTCTCTTCTCTGACTGCATTCTCTGTTCTGTTGACTTAGTTCAATCAACATTTATCCATTGACTACTATGTGGAAGGCACGTGGTGGGATCTGGAGGAGGAAAGATTTCATATTATTAAAGAAGTGAAAAAAAGATATAAACTTCCTCTCTTCTCAGTGAGCTTCTATCCTAATAGAGGGAAGAGAAAAATACAGAATTAACTCAAATACAAGTTATATGATAAGTCCCAAGAGAAGTCTGGTGACACAAGGGATTTGAGAGAGATGTTGCTTCTATCTGGCTGGTTAGAGTGGAAGGGGGAATAAGGGAAACCTTAATGGAGGAGATGGCCCTTGAGCTGGACTTTGAAGGGAAGGATTTCAGCTGATGGCATTGAAGTGGGAGTGTGTTTCAGATATGTGGGATGAAATATATAAATGCATACAAATGGCAAAATACAGAAATTTGGGAATTAACAGTCCCCAGAGGTAGAATTGATGGAACTTAGCAACTGATTAGATGTAGAAGGATGGGGAGACATCAGAGTTTCAGACCTTCTAACCTGGTTCTCCTGCCTACAATTTCTTTGTTCTCCAGTGTACACATCAAACCCAATCCAGAAAAACAGTCCTGATGTACCATTCTGGCCATGTCATATTCCTACTCAGAAACCTACAGTAGAACCCATAGCCAATAAGATAGAAAGCAAACTCCTTAGCCTAGCATTTAGGGCCTTCCACAACCTGGCATTAACCCACTTATTTTTTAGTTGTTAAGGAAAATCTTCCTAATCTCCAAGACAGCTAAGGTAGATAATGTACTAGATCTGGAGTCAGGAAGACCTGAGTTCAAATTTGACCTCAAATACTTATTAGCTGTGTGACCCTGGGCAAGCCACTTAACCTGTACCTGCACCAATTTCTTCTTTTGTGAAACTAGAGATAATAATAGCACCTCCTTCCCAGGGTCATCAAGAGGTATGTGGGAGAAGATCATCAGCACCCTGGTTTTGAAGTCTAAAAAGTCTGGAAGTGGGCTGGGAGGAGAATAAAGGCAGGCCAGCAGAGTCCCTTCCTTAAAATGGAGGCTCCAGGAGAAATTCACCAATGGGAGAGGCCTTGTCCAGGAATATTCTCAGGTGAGTGTGCTCCTGGGGTAATAGGCTCTTCCAGGGCAAGGAGGTTCCAGCTGCTGAGGGAAACTCTAGGGTGAATTGGTGGTAGAGCAGGCTTGGGAGTGGGTGGAATGAGATGTTCTCTGAGGTCCTTCTGTGATCCCATGGTACCTTCTCCATCCTTGTTTTACAGAGCTTCCTCTGCACACCTGATGCTTCAACAAAACTAGACCAGTTGTTGCTCCCTGATCTCGCCTTCCTCTTCTCTGATGCTGCATGTATTCACATATACAGCATCCCAGGCCTTGCACTGATAAATCCTGCTCTCTCCCCCGTGGCCACATATTAAAGTTGATTTTTTCCTTCAAGGCTCAAAGCCTTGTGAAGTTTTATTCACAAGAATAAAACGTGTGTGAAGCCTTACCTGATCACCTCCCTCCACTCAACTGGAAATGATCTCTCTCTCCTTGAAGCTCTCACATCACTCTATTTTACTTCTTTCACAGACCCTCCAATCAATCAACAAGCATTTATGAAGCTCCTACTGTGCATTAGGCACCATCCTAAGCGCTGGGGATGCAGAGGAAGGCAAATGTACAGTTCCTACCCTCAATTAGCTCACATGACATGTGAATGACCACAGCACGGTCCTGTGGATTGAGGACTGGACCTGGAGATAGGAAGACCTGAGTTCAGACACTTACTAGCTATGTGACCCTGAGTCAGTCACGTACCCTCCATGTGCCTCAGTCTCCTCATATGTAAAATGGGAATAATAACAATGCCTGCTTCCCAGGGTTGTGAGGATGAAATGAGATAATGATTGTAAAGCTCTTAGCTGTTATTAAATACCTATGTCCATATAATATAGAGTGGATATGGTAGGGACTCTCAGAGAGAAGGCACTAACGGGGGGGAAGGGGAAATGGGAAAAAGCCTCTTGTAGTCAGTGAGATTTGAACTGAATCTTGAAGGAAGCCTGGGAAGCTTCTGGCACATAGTAGGTATCTGGCACATAGTAGGTTCTATATAAATGTTAGCTATTATTAAATACCTATGTCCATATAAGATACATAGAGGGTATATGGTAGGGAATCTCAGAGAAAAGGCACTAACGGGGGGGGAGGGGGAAATGGGAAAAAGCCTCTTGTAGTCGGTGAGATTTGAGCTGAGTCTTGAAGGAAGTCTGGGAAGCTGGAGGGTAGAGGGAAGGAAGGAGAGCATTCCGGGCATGGGGGACAGCTGGTGCAAAGATTTAGAGTAAGGAAATGGAATATCATATCTGAGGAACAGCAAGGAGGCCAGTGTCACTGGATTGCAGAGTACATAAGGGGGATATTAAAAAAAAAACTGTAAAGGAAGGAAAATACCAGGTTATGAAGGGCTTTAAAAGTCAACCAGAAGATTTTATATTTGATCCTGAAGGTCATAGGGAGCCTCTGGAGTTTGAGTAGAAGGACAGCACGGTCACACTGCAGTGGGGAGAGGCTTAAGGCAGAGAAGGCAGTCAGAAGGTTCTTATAATAGGCCAAAGGTAAGGTGGTGATCACCTGCACCAGGAAAGCCTCCCTCTGATGACTCATCACAATTTAGATCCTTATAGGCTGTACCTATATGTGAGCTTTGAGAAAGCCATAGCAAACTGGAAGATTTCAATATAAGCCTAGGTGACTATCACTTGAGGACCAGCACTGAAAAGTAAAGGTCAGTGTAGCTAAGTTCTGCAGGCTTGGGAGTGGCACTTCCCTAGTGGTCAGTGAATCAGGCTTTAGCCATAGCAAATTATGATGCTGTCTAGTAAGGCATGGAGGGGTTACACTCTAGAAAGGTGGAAGGAGCAACCGCATTGAAAAAAGTTCTAGTCCCTGTGAAGTATTCCTTCTACTTCTAACTATTCTACTTCTATTATTTTCCTCTTCTGAAAAAATGAAGGTGTTGGACAAGATGGTCCTTAGGTTGCCTTCTTGTCCAAACATGAAAGATTTAGACTCCATTTGATTCCACTTTAATTAAGCCCCAATTTTAGGAAGAGATGAAGAAACCCTCCTCTGGATTTTGGGAAAATCTCTTCCCTTATGTAGGACGTCAGTTGTTTTCACTGTAAAATCAAAGAGTTGGACAAAATTAATCTTGAGGTCCCCTCCTTATCACCAGTCTTGGGCATATTGAACAGCACAGCAGAAAAAAGGCTCTGGAGTCAGAGTATCTGCTTTCAAATCTCACCTCTGCTACTCACCATCCACGTGTCCTTTGGATAAGTGGCTTAGACTAACCACCTCATCTGTAAAATGAACATGTTCGACTAAATAGTCTCTAAGGTCTCAACTGGTTCCAAAATGTTTGATCCCATCAATTAGAAAATGGTTAAACAAATGAATATGGGAATACGCTATAAGAAGTGACAGGGATGGGTTTAGAGAAACCTGGGAAAACTTGTCTGAACTGATGCAGAGTGAAAGTAAACAGAAACAGGAGAACAATTTAAGTAATAACAATACCACCGTGAAGAGAAACAACTCTGATATAGAGTTAAAAACTCTGATCAGTACAAGAACCAGCCGTGATTCCAGAGGAATGATGTAGCAATGTTACCCACCTGACAGAGAGGTGATAGACTCAGAAGGAGACATGTACTTTAAGACACAATGATGTGGAGATTTATTTTGCTTCACCATGGATATTTGTGACAAGATTTTTGTTTTGTTTTCTTTAATGAGTGAGGTTGGAGGGATAGAAAATAAACCTTTATTAACTGAAAAAAATTTTTTTGAAAAAAGTCCTATGGTCACATGAGCTCTAAAATGATTATTGAGGCATTTGGGGGAAATTGTATTTAAGCTTTCTATCAACTCTGCTCCCCAAAGCATCCAACCTAACGCTGGCAAGTAATCAGGTTTCTTAGATGCCAAGTGTGAAGTCAAGTTAAATCAATAAGCATTTATTAAGGATGTATAATGTGCTAGGCCTTCTGTTATGTTCTGGAGATATAAAGGTAGGCAAAAACCAGTCTCTCTTCTCAAGTTGCTGATGGGGGAGACAGCTATGTGCAAACAAAATATATACAGAATAAATTGGAGGTAGTCCCCAGAGGGAAGTCACTAAGATTAAAGAGGACTGAGAAAGAATTCTTATAGGAGGTGGCACTTTAGCTGAAGCCAGAGAAGCTGGGAGACAGAGATGAAGGAAGAGAGTGTGCCAGGCATGGGAGACAGCCATTGAAAATGCCCTGAGTTGGGAGATGGAGAAATACCAAGGAGACCAATGTCCCTGGATCACAGAATTTGAGGAGAGTAATAAGGTGTAAGAATTCTAGAAAGGCAGAAAGGCGCCAGGTTAGAAAGGTCTTTAAAAGCCAAACAGTGAATTTTATATTTGTTCTTAGAGACAATAGGAAGGCACCAGAGTTTACTGAACAATTGACCTTAGCACCTAACTATCAAGAATAATTACTTAAAATAGAAGGTCACCAGATGGGGACAGGGGTGAGGGGGAGGCCATTTCCTGAGCACCAACTGCATGATGTTCCAAGGTTTCTGTCCTCCACCTCCAAGAGTTTCTATCCCACCCACACTCATTAAAATTCCAGATGCAATTCTGGATAAGAAATCCTCATTACACTAGCTTATCCTTTCCTGAGGTTTCAACCCAAGAACCAACCTGTTTGCCTACCAATGTTCCACCTGCCCATGAAAACATGAGTTCTGGGAGTGGCAGTAGAGCTGGGAAAAAAGAGACAAAAAGCCTCTAGTCAGATGGTCTGGGTTCAAATCACAGTACTGCTCCTTCCTAGCCATATGGACTTTGGCAAGTCACAGTTTTTCTGAGCCTTCATTTTCAGATATATAAGATAAGAGAATTGGAATTGGACTGGATGGTTTCTAAAGGGTTTTTCCGAAGTTCTATGCTCAGACGAGTTGTGACAAATCCCTGAGAACATAGAACTGGGGGAATCCATTCTAAGGTTCCAAAGGCAGTTACAAGAGACAGGGGAGAATGTGGGGACCCTTCTCGAGCCACGTAGGCTTGATATTTTAATGCAATGTCAAACAGGTGGGCAGGTACTGGATGAGGACAGCCAAGAGACTGGAGGGAGTCTCAGTGACCGTCACTTTGACTCAGACAGTCAGACTGCTGTAAATTGAGAAGTGCCCCAAAGCCCTACCTAATTTGTACAGTCTTGGAGCAGACAGCCAGATGGTGATCCATGGGGAGAATTTCACAAGGTAATTCAATAACCTCTGGGATTAACAGGCACTAAAAATGGTTTGTGGTTGCAATATGGTCAAGGTTCAGGGGGTTTATTCCTTGGGGGGGGACACACACACGCACGCACGCACACACACATGCACGTGCACATGCACACTTTCCCTTTCACCAGAGTTACACTCCAGTTTAGCACCTGTTAGTGTAGGGCATGGGGGTATATGGATGATAATCATTCAGGAGTCCTGGCTGTTACCCTTGGACCCCAAGCTTGTAATAACAGGAGGCAGAGAATGCATTTCATGGATGGTGACTGGTAAAATGCCCTAGCAGTGTGTGTGTGTGTGTGTGTGTGTGTGTGTGTGTGTGTATGTGTGTGTGTGTGTGTGTGTGTGTGTGTGTGTGTGTGTGATCATGCTTCTCTTTGTATATGGACTGAGCTTCCAGAGAAACAAGTTTGTTTGGGGGACAACATAAGATAGAGCAAAGAACCACATTTGTAGTACAAAGGTCAAAAACAAGCAGACCCTGCCTTTGAGGGGCTCACGTGTTGGACATACACAGATGCCTGTCATTTAAATTAGGGAATGATTAAGCATTTCCTTTCTCCTGTACTTCACAGATCTGCTATATCCTTAGCACGAGCGCCCCTTTTACTAATACAGATTGCAGCCCCCACAATGCCTCACTAAAGAAGGGGACATGCATTTATTTACCACCTACTATGTTCTGGGCACGGTACTAAGAGCTTTAATAATAATAATAGCTAAAATTTATATAGCACTATGCTAACATACTTTACCCATATTATCTCATTTCATGCTCACAACAACCCTGGGAGGGAAGGGCTGTTATTATCCTCATCTTACAGTTGAGGAAATGGAAGCAGACCATGGATTACCCTGGTAATAAGTCTATGAGGTGAGATTTGAACTCAGATCTACCTGACTCCAGGTTCAGCACTCTTTCCACCAAGCCACCTAGCTGCGTATTAAAAAGAACATCTTTATCTCAGGGAAACTCTCCAATTATGTTAGTTGGACTCAATAAGAATAAAATTTTGAGTGTATGCTGAGAAAAAATAGAGACTGATGGCTTTGAGTTTGAACCTGGAGATCAAATAGAACCATTTGGTGAAGGAGACACTTACAAGTACCTTGGTCTTCTCCGGGGAAGACGCATCAAGCACAAAGCCTTCCAGAAGAAAGCTGTGGCTGGGGATGTGCCAAGACTTTCTGGCATCCCGAAGCCTACGCTCAATGGGAAGAACATATTTAGAGCAGTGAAAGCCTGCACAACGCCACTCATCCTATGCACTCAGAACCCTAAAATGGATGACTACGGATTTACAGAATAGCCCAACAGAAAGCCTATAAAATATTAATAGAGGCAGCTAGGTGGCATAGGGTATAAAGTGCTAGAATTGGAGTCAGGGAGACCCGAGTTCAAATCTGACCTCAGATATTTACTTGCTGAGTGACTTTGGGCAAATCCTTTAACCTCTGTTTGCCTCAGTTTCCCTATCTGTAAAATGGGAATCATAATACCTCACAAGGTTGTTGTGAGGATGAAATGAAGTAATGTCTATAAAGTGCTTTGTGAACCTTAAGGTTCCATAGAGATGAGCTATTATTGATGTTGGCATTTTGTTGTTGTTTAGTTGTTTCAGTCGTGTCCAACCACTCATGACCCCATTTGGGGTTTCCTTGGCAAAGATACTGGAGTGGTTTGTCATTTCTTTTTCCAGCTCATTTGACAGGTGAGGAAACTGAGGCCATCAGGGTTAAGCGACTTGGCCAGGGTCACACAACTTGCAAGTTTCTGAGGCCGGATTGAACTGAGGTCTTCCTGACTCCAGATCCCATGCTCTATCCATTGTGCTACCTAGCTGTCCCTACTGTTGATGACGATGATGATAGCAGTAATAAAACATAAGATCCACCACTCTGATAAAATAATAATAATAGTAATAATAAAATAAAATAAAATAATAATAATATAACAATATTAGTAATAATAATAATAGTAATAATCAAATAAAAAATAAAAAACAAGGCTCATCATGCTGTAGAAAGATTACCAGGTCTTCATCAAAATAGGAGGAAGAGGTCTGATAGCTTCAGATCACGTGATAAACAGGTAAAAAGAATTACAGAAATACTTCTGGAATAAACAATCCACTACAAAACGATAGTAAAGACTGGCAAGAGGCACATGTCACTGGGCTTATCAGATGTAACCTACATAGTTTACTTCTGAGCAGCTTATGGAACAGCTAAGAATAAAAAAGACCCCTAAGGGCAACACATCAGCTCAATCAACAGTATACTGAACAAGAAGCATTGAACAAATTGCTGAATCATGCCAATTTATTTATGGAAACTGAGGGGTTTATTATGATGATATAGGTCTGAGTCACTGCTACCAAAAGTAACAGAAGAGTTAAACTCACTTCACCCAGCTAGATGTATTAACTGATGCAGATCATGTAAGGAAACTGTAAAAACCATGTCATATCTCCCTGAAGACTGCAAAATTTTTCATCTAGAGGGACCTGATCAGGCAGCTAGAATTCTGTATCAGAAACTTGCTATCCTTTACAGGTTAGCACAAGAGAAATCTTCCTACTACAAATACAAACCCGCAAATATCCAACAAATAAACTGTACTCAGACTGGAATGCTAATACAGAAATACTGCTGTCCATAATCACCAAGAGAGAAATTGATCCATATAACTCTATAGAACTACAATTTTAAAATTATTTTTGTTTATTTCACTATTTGCAATTATACTCCATAATTTCTAAATATGATTTACAAAATGTCCTATTCATCTTTTTAAAATGTAATTTTTACTATTTTTTCCAATTAACAATTCCTTATGTCCTCTCCTTCTTATTCCTCACCCCTTAATTTAACCAAAAGAAGAAAGACAAAGACAAAAGAAAGAAAAAAATAAGAAAATTAGTTACAAGTATGCATTCCCAAGGGAAGTTAATTCCTTCATGGACTGTGTCTAAAAATGTATGTGTCATTCTGCATTTTGAGCTCATCACCTCCAAAATCCCTCCCCTCTTCTTAACTTCCCTACTGTTGTCCAGGGTACCACCATCCTTCCAACTACCCAGGTTCAAACCTAGATGTCACCCTTGACTTCTTACTCTTTCTCTCCCTCCCATATGCAATCTTTTGCCAAGGCCTTTCTTTGATTCTACCTTTACAACATCTTTCATATAGACCTCCTCCTCTCCTTTGGCACTGCTACCATGCTGGTGCAGCCCCTTATCACCTCATCATCTTATGCCTGGACTATGGAAATAGCTGCTGATTGGTCTCCCTTCTTTAAGTCTCCCCTCATTCTAGTGCATCCTCCACTTACCTGTCAAATCTTTCTTCTCCTTAATCAATAGAGTCCAATGACTCCCTATTACCTCTAAGATCAAATATAAAATCCTTTCTTGGACTTTTAAAGCCTACTATAACCTGTCTCCTTCCTCTCTTTCCAGTCTTATACTTTATGGTCCTTCATGTCCTCTGCCAATCCATTGACACTGGCTTCCTGGCTATTTCTTGCACAAGACATTCCATCTCAAGGCTCAATACATTTTCTTTTTATGACTATCCCCAGGCCTGGAATGTTTTCCCTTCTCATATTCATTGCTTGGCTGTCTTAGCTAAAATTCCACCACCTTCAAGAAGTCTTTCTTTCCTCACTAATGTTAGCACCTTCCCTCTGAGATTGCCTCCAGGCTATCCTGTATGTGTCTTCTCTGTAGATAGTTGTTTGCATGTTGTCTCTCCCTCTCCTTTCCCACTAGATTATGACCTCCTTGAGGGCAGGGACTTTTCTTTACTTCCTTCCTTCTTTCCTTCCTTCCTTCCTTCCTTCCTTCCTTCCTTCCTTCCTTCCTTCCTTCCTTCCTTCCCTCCCTCCCTCCCTCCCTCCTTTCTTTCTTTCTTTCTTTCTTTCTTTCTTTCTTTCTTTCTTTCTTTCTTTCTTTCTCTTTCTTTCTTTCTTTCTTTCTTCTTTCTTTCTTTCTTCTTTCTTTCTTTCTTCCTTCTTCCTTCCTTTTCCTTCCTTCTTGTTCTTCTTTCTTTCTTCTTTTCTTTCTTTCTTTCTTTCTTTCTTTCTTTCTTTCTTTCTTTTTATAAACTTTCTTTGTTATCTCCAGCACTTAGCACAGTGCCTGGCACATAGTAACTACTTGATAAATGCTTGTTGACTTGATTCTCTGTTGGGGGTAGACAGTGTGGTTTATCATTAATCTTCTAGAATCAAGATTTAGTATTTTATTTATCCAAGATCTAAAGTCTTTCAAAATTGTTTTTCTTTATACTGTTACTGTTATGTAAATTGTTCTACTGGTTCTACTCTCTTCACTCTGCATCAGTTCATGCAGGTCTCAGTTTTCTCTGAAACTGTTCATTTCATCATTTATTTTACATTAATATACCATAATTTAGTCGTTCTCCAATAAGTATGAGCCAGAAAACCTAAGAACATTTTTAAAGTAATATACTCATACCAAGTAGTCATAAATCCCAAATAACATGGAAAGAAAAGCCAAATGAGATAGTAATTATAAATTACTTAGCACAGTGCCTAGCACATAAAAAAACACTAAATAAACACTGTGTATTATTATTAGCTATTAAAATACAAGGTGTCCCCAAAATCTAATGGAATACTCTGTATACAGATACCAGAAATTTCTTTTTCTTCTCTTATTGACATAGTATTTCTAGTACAATATTAACTAGTAGTGCTGATAATGGCCATCCTTGCTTCACCCCTGATCTTTTTGGGAAGTCTTCTAGTTTATCCTGATTACAGATAATGTTTGATGGTTTTAGATAGATGCTACTTATTATTTTAAGAAAAACTCCATTTATTCCTGTGCTTTCTAGAGTTTTTAATAGGAATGAGTGTTGTATTTTGTTAAAAGCTTTTTCTGTATCTATTGAGTTAATCATATGAGTTTTGCTATTTGTTAATTTTTCTAATATTGAATCAGCCCTGCATTCCTGGTATAAATCCCACCTGGTGATATTGTATGATCTTTTTGATATAGTGCTGTAGTCTCCTTGCTAGTGCTTTCTTTAAAATTTTTGCATCAGTACTTATTAGGGAAACTGATTTATAGTTTTGTTTCCCTGCTTTCGCTCTTCCTAGTTTAGACATCAGCACCATATTTGTATTGTCAAAGGAATTTGGTAGAACTCCTTCTTTGCCTATTTTTCCAAATAGTTCATATAGAATTGGAATTAATTCTTTAAATGTTTAGCATAATTCACTTGTGAATCCATATGGTCCTGGGGATTTTTTTTAAGGAGCTCATTGATGTCTTGTTCATTTTCTTTTCCCAGGATAGGATTATTTAAGTATTCTACTTCCTCTTCTATTAATCTGGGTAATTTCATTTAGATTGTTAGATTATTGACATATAATTGGGCAAAATAGCTCCTAGTAATTCCTTTAATTTCATCTTCAGTGGTGTTGAATTCACCCTTTTAATTTTTGATACTGGTAGTTTGGTTTTCTTCTTTTTTTTCTTTTTAAATCAAATTAACGAATGATTTAATCTATTTTCTTGGTTCCCCCCCAAAAAAAAACCACCTGCTAGTTTTATTTATTAGTTCAATGATTTTCTTACTTTCAATTGTATTAATTTCTCCTTTGCTTTTCAGGATGTCCAGTTTGGTGTTTAATTGGTGATTTTTAATTTGTTCTTTTTCTAGTTTTTTTTAGTTGCATGCCCAATTCATT
Organism: Trichosurus vulpecula; assembly: GCF_011100635.1. NCBI lineage: Eukaryota > Metazoa > Chordata > Mammalia > Diprotodontia > Phalangeridae > Trichosurus > Trichosurus vulpecula. The sequence goes on from NC_050575.1 coordinate 358,677,277, forward strand.
GATCTATTATTTCCCTATTTTATTTATGTAAGCATATAGAGATACAATTTTCTCCTAAGTACTGCTTTCACTACACCCCATACATTTTCGTTGTCTTTCTCTTTAATGAAATTATTGATTGCTTCTATGATTTGCTCTTTGATCCACTCATTCCTTAGGATTAAATTGGTTTCCGATTAATTTTTAATCCATCTGTCTGCACCCCTTTATTGAATGTAATTTTATTGCATTGTGATCTGGAAAAGATGCATTATTTAATACTTCTGCTTTTCTGCATTTGATTATAAGATTTGTCCTAATACATGGCCAATTTTGTGTAGGCATCATATATTGCTGAGAAAAAGATATATTGTTTTCTATTTCCGTTCAATTTTCTCCACAGGCTGTCAGGAAAAAGTCTGTTTCACTAAGGTTGTGGTGGGCCCCAGGAGCTACCATGCCTTGGGGACAGCTATACCAGGGAGCCAGAAGCTTTAGGAGCTCTCAGATGGTAGGGAAGTCAGAGGAGTGGTCAGATGGAGGTTACAGGGGGCCCTTTGTTGGCACTAGATGCAAGATTCTGTTGCATTGCCCATACACAGTTCCATGTGGTGGTCCCAGGGCAAAAAGGAGCACTAGGGAATTGGAACTTGTGAGGGAGCAGGAGCCCTGGTGTCAGTTCCAGGATGGAGAAGTATTTTGTGGTCACTCATTGGAGAGCAGGGTCGTTGTCTCAAGTCCAAGGTAGAGAGAACCACTGGAGCAGGGACTAAGATGCATTTAAGCCAAAATGGTCAAAGCAAGGCAGGGGCCCTGGTCATGGTTCTCAGGCATAAAAGAATACAGGCTGGAAGAGTAATCACTATGCTTCTCCTTAGATCATACCACCTTGGAAAAATTGAAAATGTTCAAACCCCAAAGCTGACTCTGAAAACATCAACACCAAAAAATCTGAAGTTAGGATAGTGCCCCCTATATTCAAGGAGCAGAGCCCGACTTTAACATAAACTTAAAAGTCAAGAAATAGGGTGGAAAAATGAACAGACACAAAAAAAGAACCTGACCATAAAAAGTTACTATGGAGACAGGGAAGACAAAAACACACACCTAGAAGAAAACAATTATGTCAGAGCATCTGCATAGCCACAAAGCCTCAAAGAAAAATATCAATTGGATACAAGCCCAACGAGAATTCCTGGAAGAGCTCAAAAAAGATTTTAAAAGTGAAATAAGAGAAGTGAAGGAAAAAATGAAAAAAAATGAGAGTGATGCAAGAAAATTATGAACAGAGAGTCAACAACTTGGTAAAAGAGGCATAAAATACTGAAGAAAATAAGACTTTTTTAAAAAAGAATTGTCCAAATGGTGAAAGACACACAAAAATTCATTGAAGAGAAGAACACTTTAAAAAGCAGAATTGGCCAAATCGAAAAAGAAGTACAAAAATTCATTGAAGAAAGCAACTCCAGAAGAAGTAGAATTGGTCAAACTGAAAAAGGAAAAAGAGGTACAAAAACTCATTGAAGAAGATAATTCCTTAAAAATCAGAATTGGGCAAGCAGACACTAATGACTCCATGAAAAACCAAGAAATGATAAAAAAATCAAAAAATGAAAAATGTAGAAGAAAATGTGAAATAACTCATTTGGAAAAACAACTGACCTGGAAACTAGATCCAGGAGAAATAATTTTTAAATTCTTGGACTACCTGAGAGTCATGATCAAAGGAAAAAGAGCCTAGATCAGGGGTCTTCAAGTTTGAAGTTTAGATTCAGTCAAAGGGACTAAAGGACCAACAGGAACCTCATGACCAGAGGTTCCCCAACCCTTGCCTACACAACATATTTCCAGAAAAGTTGCCCTGATATTCTAGAATCAGAAGGCAAAGTGGAAATTGAAAGAATCCAAAGATTATATTTGCTACCAATTTCTCCAAATGGAGGTTCTCTGGTATTCTCTCTGCAGAATGTTTTAAAATGTTAAGGATGTTAAGCATTTTTCTTTAAAAAAATACATGCCTCCAATTTGCTGATGTTTCCTGTGCTGGATGAGGAGTATGTTATCTAGCAGCCATATTTTATTTTGTTTTATATTTTTAAATTTAATTTATTTATTATATTTAGTTTTCGGCCTTGATTTTCACAAGAGTTTGAATTACAAATTTTCTCCCCATTTCTACCCTCCCCCTGACTCCAAGATGGCATATATTCTGGTTGCCCTGTTCCCCAGTCAGCCCTCCCTTCTGTCACCCCACTCCCCTCCCATCCCCTTTTCCCTTCCTTTCTTGTAGGGCAAGATAAATTTCTACACCCCATTGCCTGTGTATCTTATTTTCTAGTTTCATGCAAAAACTTTTTTTTTTTTTGCTTTTGAACATCTGTTTTTAAAACTTTGAGTTCCAAATTCTCTCCCCTCTTCCCTTCCCACCCACCCTCCCTAAGAAGTCAAACAAT